>NC_046155.1:170368571-170581071 GCF_011064425.1 Rattus rattus | reverse complement strand
TAAAAGTCTACCTGAAGCTAAGTTGAAGAGTGTTGTATTAATGGCCTAAGCAGAGATTTCCAGACAGCCTAGTATTGACTGCGTCGTGTGGCTCTTAGTGGTCCCTCTCATGGAGACCCATCACCAAGAGGAGCGAGGTGGACAGAAAGAAATATGAACGGTAGAGTTTGAGGAGAAAAAGAGCACCGTGAGGTATGCTCAAGTTTTAAAGAGGAGCCTGATTCTAAATGCTACAAAGGGAGTGGTGACCTCAGGGCAAGAAGCCACCCAGCTTGCGAAAGGAATAAAGGAAAAAAAAAATTTTTTTTTTCGGAGCTGGGGACCGCCCAGGGCCTAGGCAAGTGCTCTACCACTGAGCTAAATCCTCAACCCCATAAAGGAAAATCTTAAGCATTGAGGGAAACCATCAATTACAGAAAGATGATGAAATGTAATCAGATGGGGCCGAGGGCCCGACGGCATCAAGCAGCAGAACATGGCAGCTTCGGCCACTTGGTTCTGGCTTTAGAGTCAGGGATAAGAGGAAGGAGCTATGGAGTGTCTCCAGTAACTAAGGAAGTGCACTGAAGGCAGTTGTGCTGTAGGAGAGAGGGCAATGTATGAGCCTGCGAGCCCGAAGCCTGAAGCCTGGATTATCTTGTAGCCTACAAGAGGTTCAAGATGCCAGAACTGTGGGGTCCCAGCTGCGGAGAGCTGCAGGCAGATTGTGAAACCAGCCTGAAGAGACAAGTGTGTCACGGCCAACAGAACTGAAGGGAAAAAAACATCTGAAGACATCGGTGTGGAGATGCACAGTTGGCCTCCACTTTCCGTCTTCAGTCTTGCTTTGGTCCAGTATTTCCTCGCTGTACTGCCTTCCCTACATTTTGAAACGGCAAAGTGTACTTTGTGCCATGACACGTTGGATTATGTGATCACCTGTTTGATTTTACAGGGGATTACAATGAAGAGATTGTCATGAGTACCGGAAAAGATGTTGACATTTAGGTTTTTATAAACAGTATTGAGATTGTGGATAGACTGTGCGGACTTGGGAAGTTGGGCCGAATGCACTTTGCATCATGATAAGGGCAAAGGCCTATGGGAACAGGTAGTGGAGTGTGTTGCTTTGAATAACAGTGCCCCCCATACAGACATTCATGTCTTGGAATGGTTGGAAATATCAGGCTGCCATGCTTTCTGCCACGATGTTAATGGACTAAGCCTCTGAAACAAGCCTTGGTCATGGTGTCTCCTCATAGCAGAATAGTGACCCAGACAGCCCGTGTTCTACCATCAGGTCACCAACATCCTGTGACTGGAGGGATTCTACGCAGGGACTCCGACTCTGCTGCGGGATCAAGCTCCTATAGCTGGGCAGTCTAAGTTTTAGCTTTTATAATGCAATATAGCATGGGACTTCAATGTTCTTAAAAAGGATCCACAGCTGGGCATGTGGCGCAAACCTCTTATCCCGGCACCAGAGAGGCAGAGGCAGAGGGATCTCTGAGTTTGAGCTCAGCCTGATTTACAAACAGAGTTCCAGGACAGCCAGTGCTACGCAGAGAAACTCTCGGAAAAACTCCAAAAAGAACAACAAAAACAAACAAACAAACAAACAAACAAAAAAATCCATCGATGATGCAGAGAACCCCAGAACAACAACACGAACAACAGAAACAAAAATGTATCCCTAAATGTCTTACATGGCATTTCAAAAATGAAGAAGCCGAAAAGCAACCCAGGAGAGCGAGCTCCCAAAACGCAATTTCCAAGGATCACAGGCCAGTTAAAACAGCTTGGAACTCATGGAGGATTTAGTATTCTGGGGAATGTAGTCCCAAAAAGCACGGAGCTAGGCGCTTCCGCTGAGCTATTCTGGGAATTGTAGTTTCTGCTTCAGCAGCGGCTGAGGTAACTTCCGCTCTCGCAAGGCAAGGCTGCCTGGAGGTACTTCTGGTGAAGTGAGAACCTGCAGCATTCCGCTACTCCTCCGTGCGCTGGTGTCCCGGTGTGTCCTCTCGGGGACCGAGTCTGCATCTCCGGGAGAAGCAGGGCACCAGTGACGGCGGGCTCTACCTGAGGTGGCGCTGCCCGGGATTCCTGGACCCGTCTCAGCTGCCTGTGTAGCACAGGGGGAGACTCTAGCTTCCCACCTGAGCTTGGCGGAGGAGCTTTGATGGCAGTGTACTGAAGTCTTGAGTGGTATACACCTCTGGCTTTTATGTGATTTCTTTGCACTTATTTGTTTGTTTGTTTGTTTGTTTGTTTGTTTAGAGAGTGGGGCGTGCCACACTTTATAAAGGAAAAGATCAGGAAAACTACTTGTGGGTGTGGGGTCACTCCTTCCACCATGTGGGGTTCAGTAACAAGAACTCAGGTGGTCCGTCTCCGCGGCAGTCACCCATACCTTTTGAGCCATATCGCAGGGCCAAACTCCCCTTTCCTTAGAGAGGGTTTAGGTTTTTCTTGGTGATTAAACTCATACACGTGGGAAGAGAGACTTTGTGGAGGCTCTGGCAGATGAGCAACATTTACTAGAATTTAAAAATTTTAGAGCGAGAGTAATTTAGGGGTGAGGATTTCATTCCTGTGTATGGAAATAATTATATGTAAGATAGCTGTCATAATTGACAGACCTTTCTGAGAGTGGTAGTCAGTCATGACACAGCCTTCATCAGAGAGTTCAGGGCTTCTTAAACATTTGTTTTTCTGGGATCACCGCATTGTGAAGGTAGGAGTGCCCAGCACCCCCGAAGCTCCCAGAAATAGAGAATGTGGCTTTCCTAACCCTTTGCTGTGAGTGAGGTGAGGCACCCATGGTCCGGTACCCCGGAGCCTTACACTAGCGATCAGCAGGAAGTAGGTAGGAAAGCCGGCTCAGCCGCACAGCACTCGGGGCTGATGGAGAAGCTGAGGAAGCCATGTGGACCGACTGTCCTAGCAATGTGCTCACGAAGCCCTTCCTCCCCCAGCTTGCTTCCCAGAGCCCTGCCTTGTCTCAAAGAGAAGAGAACGATGACCAAGTTACAGGTAGGTCGGGCTGCTTCCCCGTTCCCCACGGGGCTAGGATTGGAAACAGGATCCCTGCATGCTGGGCCAGTGCTCTGCAGCCGAGCCTCTCTGAACTGCATGGAGTAAGGGGAAGTTGCTGAGAAGAGAGGTCTGGAGGAGGAGGGATGAGAGAGGACAGTGGGGACATGTGCTCCAAGTGCACTGTACATGGGAAAGTGTAAAAGGAAGAATAAAAAGAATTAGAGAAGAGGGCTGGAGAGACGGCTCCGTAGTTAAGGGCACTGGCTCGGTTTGATTCCCAGACGCACACCTGATAGCTCACAACTGCCTGTAACTCCAACTCCAGGGGACCCAGCGCCCCCTAATGGCCTCCCAGGGCACCTGCACACACATGTACACACAGACATAGGGCATGCACATTCTTTTAAAAAAGCCCTTTCATTCACTTACATTTTTTTTTCTTTTTTTCGGAGCTGGGGACCGAACCCAGGGCCTTGCGCTTGCTAGGCAAGTGCTCTACCGCTGAGCTAAATCCCCAACCCCCATTCACTTACATTTTAAAAAATGACATTTTCCACCTTTTGCCTAATTTTATTTTGCAAATCAGTATGAGTTCTCCATTCTCTCATGGGTTATGAATTACATTTTCACTTCAAAAATTTGTATTGTTATTACTGTGTGAGGGGTTGGTTGAGAGCATGCCAGGGAGTGCATGGTGCATGTAGATATCAGAGGACATGCTTTGGGAGTGCAGCTTTCTTCTTCCACCTTGCCGAAGCAGGTCTCCGGTTTCTGGGGCTCTGGAGACAGGCAGATCCCCAGTGCTCACTGGCAGCCATCCTCCTCCATTTGGCAAGTTCCAGGCCACTGAAGGACCCTGTCCCCAAAGAAAGAAAAAAATGAAGGCCTGCACCAGAGGCTGTCTTCTAGTTTCTACATGCATGTGTGTACCCTCATGTGCATAGGTACATGGACATATATGCACACTGATCACTGGTTACCCTCATTTCCTGCATTTGGAATGCATATCCTGAACATGGATGGAGCTTCTGGCTGCCACCATCTGCATGCCTTCTGGGGTTGGCCCACCTTGGGCGCTGAAGGCATCAAGGAAGAACAGACTTTACTGATGATGTATTCTGAATCTGAAGTTCATAATGTTGCACAATGGTTCCATTTTAAATGATGCCATCACTCATGGAATGTGGTTCAGACTATTTGGATTTGGGGATGAAGGTGCACCAGAGCTTTACTGCCCAGGAGGAGCCGGGCATCATGGATATAGGAGGAGCTGGGCATCATGGGTAGGGGAGGATCCGGGCATTGCCAGCTGTCTCCAGTACAAACTCAGCGCATTACTCCTGACAGGTTGGTACTTTCAACTCTGAAATCCGTGACTTCCCATTTAACAGCGATGGAATTACTGACCCAGCTGTGGAAAAGACATCAAGTTCCTTGCACAGTTTCCCTCTTTGCCCCTTAGTCCCCGTGTAGCCATGGAAACGGGTGAATAGGTATGGTGCTGTCTGGTGATGTGTGTCAAGTTGACACCAGCTAGAGTCAGAAGGGAGGCAGGAGCCTCAGTTGAGGAAATGCCGCCTTAGGATCCAGCTGTAAGGCATTCTCTTAATTAATCAATGTCAGTATGGGTGGGGCCATCCCTGGGCTGATGGTCCTGGATTCTATAGGAAAGCAGGCTGAGCAAGCCATGATGAACAAGACAGTATGCAGAACCACACCATGGCCTCTGCATCACCTCCTTCATCTAGGGTCCTAACTTCTTTCAATAGTGAACAGGAATATGGAAGTGTAAGTCTAATAAACTTCCCTCCCCAACTTGCCTTTTTCTTCATGGTGATTTGTCCCAGCAATAGAAGCCATAACTAGGACAATAGGCGCTGTGTGACCAGATGCTTGGGTCCTAGTGGCATTGGATATGAATCTGTGGTGTCATGTGTTTGCTGTCACAGGAGGCAGTGACGTTCAGGGACGTGGCTGTGGTCTTCAGTAAGGAGGAGATGGGGCTGCTGGACGCTGCCCAGAGGAAGCTGTACCACGATGTGATGCTGGAGAACCTCAGGAACCTCCTGGCAGTGGGTGAGGATGGGGCCCTGTGTCCTTGGCGATGTCAGAAGTTCACATCCCGTGTGTGTGTTGCTCTCCACTGCTTTCCTTTCAGGTTTACTTAGTTTGTATTTCATGTCTATTTGAGTGTTTGTCTGCATGTGTGTCTGTGCCACACTCACTTGTGATGCCCACAGAGGCCAGAAGAGGGCACTGATCCCCTGGATCTGGAATAACAGACGGTTGTGAGCCACCACGTGGGTGCTGCAAACACATCCTGGGTCCTGTGGAAGAGCAGCCAGTGCTCTGAATCACTAAACCATCTCTCCGGCTTCCATTTTATCTTTTAAAACTGAATTTTACACATAGACGCTGTTTTAAATAAAAATTTTAAATATTTTTTTTGAATGTGATTGTGTGTGTCTTAGTTCTACAACCATGGCAAGTCTTACAAGGAAAGCATTTAATCGTGGCTTGTTTACTGTTTCTGAGGTGTAGCCCACTGTCATCATGGTGGCGAGCGTAGCAGCATTTAGGCAGACGTAGTAGCAGAGAATTCTATGTTCAGACCTAAAGGGAACAGGAAACAGAGACACTGGGCCTGACTCGAGGGTTTGAAACTCCAAAGCCCATTGGCTCTGACACATTTCCTCCCACAAGGCCACACCTCCTTATATCTGTCAATCTTCCCCATTCCTTATGGACCAAGCATTCAAACATATGAGTGTGTGCTGGCCATACCTATTCAAGTCACCACATTCCACTCCCTGACCCCCATAGGCTTGTAGCACAAATGCATTCAGTTCAACCACAAAAGTCCCCAGAGTCTACCACAGTCTCAACAATGATTTCACAGTTCAAAGTTCAGTGTCTCCTCTGAGCCTCATACGATCTCTTCACTGTAACCCCTTATAAAATCTAAATCAAAGAGCAGATCACAGAATCCCACACACAGGGGCACAGGCTCTCCCAGTGTAGAAGGGGGGGAAGGGAGCACAGTGAGGAGACGCTGAACCAAAGCAAGAAGAGAAACCAGGAGAGCAAACTCCAGACTCTGCACCTCTGTCCGATGTCACAGCGCCCACAGCTCTCCAGCTCCTTTCAGCGCTGTTGACTGCAGCACACTTCCTCCCTCGGGCTGGCTCCCCTTCCTGTTAGCAGCTCTCCTGGGAGCATTCCACTCCTCTGGCATCGCTAACCTCTTGGGGTCTCCAAGGCAACCCAGGCTTCACCTTCCCAGCTTCACACAATGCAGGGACAATCCTCCCACACGTCTGCCCTCTGATGCTTTCCACAACTCTTTCATGTGTCCTTGACCCAGACAGCTAAGTACAGCCACCAGATGCCCAGGCCTTCTGCACGATGCTTCCCCTTCCCCCCAACTGAGGATTCCTTTGTACCCCTCCTGCCTCAGACTATTGGCCTCCCTTTTCCCTCAGTAAAAAGTCAAGTTGTTTTCAGTGTTTTGTGGCACAGTATAGCTATGTAGCCTAGGCTTGCCTAGAAATTTGTGATCCTCCTGCCTCAGCTTCCGAAGCACTGGGTGTCAGGCTTGCCCACTGTGCCTGGCTGGTCCATCACTGCTGATCTTCATCTTTTCTCCTCTCTCTGTCCTTGTGTCTTAGCTGCTGTCACTCGCTTCTCTCTGCCCAGAGTTCTCTTCCCAGGTGGATACCGGCCTCCCCTTTCCCTGTATTTGTCTGCTCAGAAGTCCTCACAGACCCAGCCCCGAGGAGCTGCTTTACACGTCTGCTGTTCAATCCCCATGGTGTGCACTTGCCTCTGCTGGGGTCTGAGTACCGCCAGACCAGTTACACAGTGTGTTACTAGTGACACACTATGGTGGTAAAATTAAAAATGAGCTTTCTTTTACCCCACACCTCTGCCGGAACCGTGCGGCCACATGGCATCCGTGTGTCCAGCTGCCGCACACTCTCTTGAACTCAATTAAATCGCCACATGAAAGAACATACAACACAGTAACCTCTGATCTAATTGATCTGATATAATTGCCCACCCAGATATGATACAGTTTGCTCATCTATCATCCATCCCTAAAACATAGTCATAATAACTTGTCTATGTGCAGAGAGAAATCTTAACATCCGCCTCCATGTTCCCTCGGCTCCTCCTCCCTCTTGGCTCCAGTCTCCTCCTCCTCTAAAACTTTACTCACGCCCATCCTTCCTTCTCATCCAATGACAGGCTTTGTTCTACCCTGTACCTGCCTTCACCTGCATAATGACATCAGCCTACAACACACCAAAATACTGAGCGTTTGCACACGTGTGAGCAAGGGCTCCATGAAGCCTGTGCCCCTTGTGCAGCTGCAGGAACAGCAACTTTCCTCCCTAGAAAGCCTTTCATGAGGTTCCTGACCTACATCCTCATTCCTCTACTTTTCTCCCACTGACACTAACTGTTCCGATGGAATCCACTGAGCTGCGTCCCGGGAACACGGATCCTCTGCTTCACTTGTTTCTGTTTTCAGCTTCTGGAGTTGTCCCTCTCACTGTCGTCATTTCCCATCCTGATAGCTTGCTCTCAGGTCATTTCTCGTTCCCTTGGTGGGCCTGTCGGACAGTGTAGCAACCCTTGTTATTCTGTCATAGCATCTGCTGTGTTAGGTTGGCAGCCGAGATCTGCCTTCTTTTTTGAGCCCCTTCTTCCTGCTCCTTTGTGAGCCTGGCATTCTTAGGTTGGAGATCAGGCATTTAAAGAAACCCACTTGCTCCTGCCCTTGTAGCCTGCCTCCCCCACTCCCCTACCTACCCCTCCAACCCCCACTCCGGAAAAATCCCTTCTCTAATCAGTGTTTTGAGTCGTTCAGTCTAAATGCTTTCTCTCTCTTCTCGTATTTTCCAAGTGAGCTTGTGTGCTGATGGGATTTCAGTCTCCTCCTACACATACGCACTCTCACACACGGTGGCTTCCTCGAGCTGGACATCAGGCCTTTGCTGTGCCTGTGATCCCTGAGCACCGGTGATCCCTGTGCTCTTTCCCTCAGCTCCCCTGCCTTCCCATTACACTCTCGCACCTTGGCTCCCAGTCAGGTGCCCCAGATCAGTCTTCCTGTCATGGGCAGACATCTTAGGACCAGGCAGCTCTAGTTTTCTCAGTTCCCTCCAGTCTCAGGAAGAGTTAAGTTCATGCACACTTTAGCCCACACCATTGCTTCCCTCCTCGGTTCATCACAGATTTCCTACCATGGCCAACTGTGGCTTGCTCTTGAGAGCACTTTTTTTTTTTTTTTTTTTTTTTTTTTTTTTCGAGCTGGGGACCTCAACCCAGGGCCTTGCGCTTCCTAGGCAAGCTTACCACTGAGCTAAATCCCAACCCCTGAGAGCTTGCACTCTTGTGATGCTGGTATTTAGCCAATGTTTCCAGAGAGAAATGAGAACTCGGATCTCGTCTTTGCTAATATCGCCTTCTGTTCTCTATTCTTTTAGGAGGTCAGAGTCCATACAAGATGGAGACTCTTGACTCAACAGGATCGAGGTGCCTTTCACTGGGGTGGCTTCCATGTTGGCACATGACAGGCCATGATGTCAAGAAACTGGCCAGAGCTCCTGACGTTATAGTAAAGATTCAAGGAAAGAGTTCTCACTTCCTGGAGCAGTGCCACTCCTGCCACAGGGGAACAGAAGAGCCTCCCCGGGTCTCTGAGGATGACAGCTGTCTGGACAGTCTCACAAGCGATTATCCCTGCATTACCGAAAATCAGGAATTTCTGTCTGGGAGAACTCTGAGTTCTTGGAGTAAAACACATTTTAGTGAGAGACGGAATCATGGGAAACACTGTCCTCAGACCCCGGTGAAAACCAAGCCACAGCTGTTGGTTCTGGGTGTTGACATTCTGAGTTTCATTTCCCATCAAGATAACAATACACTGCATGAAAGAGACAAAGTCCACAGCAGCGGTGACTGTGATGAAGTCATCTGTCCCCTGTCACAACTCACCCAGGATTGTGATTACACAGAACGGAAGGCCTACCAGTGCAGCCAGGGCCAAGAAACCTTGCTTGACAACCCCAGTCAGGAAATTCATCAGCAGGTCCTCTTAGGAAATATGTCCCTTGTACATAGGACACAGGAGGACACCAGCCATAGCGCCAGTGTCCCCATTCAACAAAGTGTTCCTCCAGGAAGAAAGCGCTACTGGTGTCATGCATGTGGCAAGGGTTTCAGTCAGAGCTCAAATCTTCAGACTCACCAGAGAGTGCACACGGGGGAGAAGCCCTATACCTGCCCTGAGTGTGGGAAGAGCTTTAACCAGAGCTCACACCTGTATGCTCACCTGCCCATCCACACGGGCGAGAAGCCCTACTGCTGCGACAACTGTGGGAAGGGCTTCAGCCGCAGCTCGGATCTCAACATCCACTGCCGAGTTCACACTGGAGAGAAACCTTACAAGTGTGAGGTGTGTGGGAAGGGCTTCACACAGAGGTCACACGTCCAGGCCCACGAGAGAATTCACACGGGAGAGAAGCCATATAAGTGTGGAGACTGTGGCAAACGCTTCAGCTGTAGCTCGAACCTTCACACCCACCAGAGGGTCCACACGGAGGAGAAACCGTACAAGTGTGACGAGTGTGGGAAACGCTTCAGCTTGAGCTTCAACCTCCACAGCCATCAGCGGGTCCACACGGGAGAGAAGCCGTATAAATGTGAAGAGTGCGGGAAGGGTTTCAGTTCAGCCTCAAGCTTCCAAAGCCACCAGAGGGTCCATACAGGAGAGAAGCCGTTTTGCTGCAGTGTGTGTGGGAAGGGTTTCAGTCAGAGCTCTTATTTTCAAGCCCACCAGAGAGTTCACACTGGGGAAAAACCGTACAGATGTGATGTGTGTGGGAAGCGCTTCAACTGGAGCTTGAACCTCCACAATCACCAGAGAGTCCACACGGGAGAGAAACCGTATAAATGTGAGGAGTGTGGGAAAGGCTTCAGTCAGGCCTCAAATCTGCAGGCTCACCAGAGTGTCCACACCGGCGAGAAGCCGTTCAAATGCAATGCGTGCCAGAAGAGGTTCAGTCAGGCCTCGCACCTCCAGGCCCACCAGAGGGTTCACACTGGGGAGAAGCCCTACAAATGCGACACGTGTGGGAAGGCCTTCAGCCAGAGGTCCAATCTCCAAGTCCATCAGAAGATTCACACTGGGGAGAAGCCGTTCAAGTGTGAGGAGTGTGGGAAGGTATTCAGCTGGAGTGCGGGGCTTACTGCTCACCAGAGGGTCCACACGGGAGAGAAACCCTACACGTGTCAGCAGTGTGGGAAGGGCTTCAGTCAGGCCTCACACTTCCACACGCACCAGAGGGTCCACACTGGGGAGAGACCCTACATCTGTGGCATCTGCTGTAAGGGCTTCAGTCAGAGATCACATCTGGTCTACCACCAGAGGGTCCACAATGCAGGGAACCTCTAGGTTTGTTCTGTCAGGTGGGCTCCATGCTGCTGACTGCTAAAAGCTTCCCCCCAAACCCAGAGACTTCAGGAGACTTCAGTGGCGAGATGTCCTTCTCTTAGGGAGATCAATTTTGTTTTTATTTTTTTGTTTGAGACTAGATTGCTTTGGCTGTCCTGGAACTTGCTCTGCAGACCAGGCTAGCCTTGAACTCACAGAGATCCACCTCCTTTTGCCTCCTGAGTGCTGGTATTAAAGGTGTGCACCCAGCTGGGAGATCAGTTCTTAACAAATGTCAGAAATTACATAGGAGAGGATAATTGCTCTGGGTATTGTCACCATGCTCAAGAGTTGTAAGGTTGCCACCCTCGGGATATGACAGAGCAGGAAAACCTCAGAATCTATTCACGGCTGCAGGAAGACTGCAGGAAGGGCTTCAAGCAAAGCTGGTGACAGGCGGAACCGTCGTTGACTGGAGCATCCCTTCCTCTGGGCAGAGCTGCATGTGGCCCAGGGCCCAGCCAATTCTGGAGCAAGTGAGAAAAGACCCTGTGAGTCAGACTCAAGTTTGAAAACACTCGCCCGCTTTCAACCCTGCATTCATACTGATTCGTACCCAGTAATCTTACAGGGGCCTTTAGTCATCGTCCTTGGGGTATAGTGCTCCCCAGTCAAGTCTGCAGTGTGTGGCCTGCCTAGTAGCCATTTTGCTTTGCACAGCATAGCAACTCTACTGGATGACGTTTAGTATTTGTATTTAGTAGACCAAAACAGTGCTCTTTTTTGAAAAATTTGTACTTACCAGCCTAGTAAGATAAATTGAAACTTACGCGATTGGAATTTTGGGCCCTGAATTCACTGGGGAGGGGGCCTTTTACTGTAATCCCTGCTGCAAATGTTTTTACAAAGTATTTCGCTGATGACAGAAAGGTTCTCAGTAAACTTGAGTTGTCAATGAGTTGCTTCTCCTTTCCCTCTAGTCTCAGATTGTCCTCCCTGACCCAGAGTCGCTCTAAGCTTCTGCGTTGAATTTTACACTGACTTGTGCTGCTCCCACAGATTCTCCAAGGCTGTGTCTCAGATAAAGAACAGTTACTGTTACAGCTCCAGGGCTTTGAAGAGCAAGGGTCCGGCAGGGTGCATCTTCTGGGCTATTTCCAGGGGGAAGTAGGACAGTGTCAGCAGGAAACTAATTAATGCTGCATGGGGAGGGGAGGGGAGAGGAAAGGAGGGAAGGGAAGAAGAGGGAAGGGGAGGGGAGTGGAGAGGAAGGAAGGGAAGGGAAGGGGAGGGAGGGGGAGGGAGGGGAGGGAAGGGAGGGAAGGGAAGAGGAGGGGAGGGGAGGGGAGTGAACGTGGTACATAAAGAGCATTGCACTGATAACTCCAGTCCCTTCTAGGAGAAGAGCCAAGATCCCAGGAAGTGAAGCCTTAACTCTTTTCTATCTGAGGCCTCAGGCCCAAACCTCCCAGGCCAGGTCTGTTCCCTGCAAGGACACAAGCCTAGGTGTCTTTCATAATTTCATCAGGGACTCCAAGGAAGCCCTGGATTTATCTAAACCTGAACAATGTATCGGTGGATGAGTTGCCCGTGGAAGCCAGAAGAGGGCATGGGATCATTGAAGACTGGAGATTTTGGCAGTTTTGAGCCACCATGGAGATGCTAGGACCTGATCCTTGGTTTTCTGGAAAGGCAGCCAGTGCTCTTAACTGATGGGCCATCTTTCTAGCCCTGAGAGAGCTTTTTATGTGATCTACCAATACTTTGGATACCAATTTTAATATTCATTTCTTAATATTAGCCCCCTTCAATCTGTCCTCCTCTCTCCCCACCCCGTGTGTGTGTGTGTGTGTGTGTGTGTGTGTGTGTGTGTGTGTGTGTGTGCGTGTGCAGTTGTTTCAGAAGGGAGGCCAGAGGTAAGTGGATTCCCCAGAATTAAAGTCGTATGTGGTTGTCAGCTATCTAATGTGGATTTGAGAAGCAAAGCCTGGGTCCTCTTTAAGAGCAGCCTGCCTCCTTAAGTGGTGAGCCATCTAGTCCATGTGTACTGGTTTAACTTTTTTTTTTTTTTAAGTTAATGAGACATTTTAATTTATGAATTCTTTTTTTTCTTTTCTTTTTTTCGGAGCTGGGGACTAAACCCAGGACCTTGCGCTTGCTAGGCAAGCGCTCTACCACTGAGCTAAATCCCCAACCCCTAATTTATGAATTCTTAAAGGAACAGAAAATAACCCATTGTTATAGTGAGGTCCTATGACTTAACGGTTCTCACAGGACGGAGATCGTTAATGATTCAAAGGTAAAAGTCGCAAGCAGGTGTAAGCTGACTCAGCAAAGCCAAAAATAGAGTCTTTGATGTCCTCACCCCACCCTGGAGTGTATACACATCACTGTGTCCCCAAATCACATCATAGCACTTCCGTTTAGGAAGCCGCCAATGACAACGCACTTTGTAGTTCTGTACTGGGCACCATTTCCTTCAGAGGAACAGCTGTCACCGGCCACACCACAGTGCATGGAGCAGGCAAGCTCTCTACCAGCCGCGTGTGGATACTGTATCTTTGTTAATGCTCACAGGGATGAGGAGGTCACTTGCTGACTTTTTGTGACTCCAGAAAGCCATATTTTCTCTAAATATACATATACATAAATCTCAAGTTTACTGTCAATATGTGTTCCTATGATGGGCTGGATGTCAGCTGTCCTTGAAATCACCATGGAAACCAGTCACAGGCTCCTGTGTACTGAGGAAAAGTTGAGAAGTGGCTAACTGGGGTTGAAGATATTTTAAATTTGATGTTTACTGAACACACATTTCTAAAAGTAGGAGAGAACATCCAGTTCTGGTCTGGTTTCTGTTACTGTGATAAAAACACTGAGCAAAACCACCTTGGGGAAGAAGGGGTTTATTTGCACTGCACACGCCAATCCCAGTCAATCAGTGAGGGAAGCGGGAGCAGGGATTGAAGCAGGAACCGCAGGGGAACACTGCCTACAGGCTTGCTGCGCATGGCTTGTTAGACATTTGTTTCTTTGTTTCACTAGTTCTTTGGGGTGATTGTACTCTTCCTTGTCAGGATACCAGCAGTGCAGTTCAATAGCAAAGGCCACACACAAACCAGTTGTAGCGGCTCCATTCAGCAGAAACCTCAAGGTTCCTCAAAGCAGCCTGAGTCTGGGCTCACTGTGTACCTCTGGCAAAGAGTTTATAGCAGCAATATGGGAGAAATTAACAGCAAATATCCAAAAAGCAAGTGACTTCTGTTTAGAGGAGGAACTAATTGGATTCTCCCATAGTGAGTAAAAACATCAATTCCTGAAGAGCTCCCATGTCATAGATGCAGGGATGGTGGGAACGGCTGGTTAAATGTCAGAAAAAATAAAGTTATTCAAAGCCCCATGTGCTTCAGTTTAAAAATCAGTTTCATGCCACTCAAATGGTGCTATTAGACACTTCTGAGTGTCTTCAGATAGTTACTGTCTTTCAATGTGCAGGAGTTGTGCATATAGTGACTCCTGAACTTATTCAGGATGATTCAAAATTAACTTCACTTTTTATTCAGACACAACAAGTAGTCAGAGCTAGAACTCCTTTCTTGTATACAATACACATCAGACCCCGTATGGATCTACTAGGCTTTTTAGCACAAGATGATGGTGACATTGAGCCGCTGTTGATAAGAAATAGGCGGGAAGCTTCAGAATTCCACAAGAAATACATTAGCAGGGAAGTTTTTCAAAAAGATTTATTTTATGTGCATTGGTGCTTTGACTGCATGTGTGCCTGTGTGAGGGGGTCAGATCCCCTGGAACTGGGGTCACAGACAGATGCAAGCTTCTGTGTGGTTGCTGGGAATTGAACCCTGGTCCTCTGGAAGAGCAGCCAGTGCTCTTAATCCGTGAACCATCTCTCCAGCCCAAAGAGAAAGGTTTTAGAAATTTTTCTGTCTCTTGGCAGTAAGTCAAGGAAATGATAACAAAAATGTCCTACTTGTCTTTCTAGAACCAAACTCCATTCCCTGTAGGGAGTAACCCAAAAAGTACTCAAAGAAATGATATTTAGGCAATGGATGTATTTCACTCTGCAGAGTTTGGAAAATTAAGACATGTGCACTATTCCATAAACACATATTCGGATTTGAATGGGCTTTAAGTTCTAAGAAAGCCGATTCTATAATTACACATTTTTTGGAAGTTATGACGATCATGGTATAGATTAGAACTGAAAATGTCCCAGCTAAAATGAAGCAGTTTTCACATATCATATTATGAGGCATTATAGGCAGACCACACAAACCTACAGGACAAGCAGCTGTAGAGAGTCTAAAGCTTTAAGAGAGACGCCTAGCAAACAGGTTACAAAGACTCCCAAGACAGAACACATAAGGCCTTATTCACTTTAAAAATTTTAAATGTTACTGAGGAAAAAGACAACAGCTCCTGAGAGACATTGGATTATAGAAAAGAAAAAACAAACAAACAAACAAAAAAAAAACCAACTGAATGAAATCAGCTTCCTTATGTTAAGAATGTCCTGCCTTCCTGGACTCCCAGTGACGGTGGCAGGGGCGGCGGCGCTGAGTGGGTGGAGGGTTCGCGGGTCCGGGGCCAACGACCCGAGCGCGAGCCTTACTTGTGCATGGAGCTGAGGCGCGCTGCACCGCTGCCGGAAGCCCCGGACTTCAAGCTGCGGGTCATCATCAACGGCTCCCGCGGAGTGGGCAAGACCAGCCTGATGGAGCGCTTCACCGAGGACACCTTCTGCGAGAGACCTGCAAGTCCACCGTGGGTGTTGACTTTAAAATCAAGACTGTAGAACTAAGAGGGAAGAAAATTAGATTACAGATCTGGGACACAGCAGGGCAGAGCAATTTAACAGCATTACCTCAGCCTATTACAGAAGTGCCAAGGGCATCATACTCATGTATGACATCACCAAGAAAGAGCCGTTTGATGACTTGACAAAGTGGATGGCGATGATCGATAAGTATGCTTCAGAAGACGCTGAGCTTCTCCTGGTCGGAAATAAACTGGACTGTGAAACAAACAGAGAAAGCTCCAGGCAGCAAGGAGAAAAGCTTGCCCAGCAGATAACCGGGATGCGGTTCTGCGAAGCCAGTGCCAAGGACAATTTTAACGTGGACGAGATCTTTCTGAAACTCGTTGATGATATTTTGAAAAAGATGCCTCTCGGTGGTTTTGAGAAGCGAGTTATCCATTAGCATCCTTTCTCTACAAACATAGCCTGAGATCCCACCAGAGCTGCCTTCACCCAGACTACACATCCGATGCTGTTGATTTGATACTTTGGAGATGGTGCGAGCCATTGCTAGACCGGGGGGGGGGGGAACATTCTGTCCTGCCCTCCAATCACGTGACAATTTCCTTTCGCACTTTGTAACCCAAGTCAGCTACACACTAACTTGTAAATATGCAATCTTGGGTAAGGTTGAGTTATGTAAGTCACACACTCCCCTTCAGATTATATTTCCTCATTACCCCAGTGTCTAGTGTACATACACTGGGAGACCAAATACTTCTAATTTGAAAAATGAGAGAGAAACGTCCTTGTTGACTACACTACAAGGCAGACACTCCGATGAGAAGAGAGGACCTGGTGCTTTTCTTGCTGTTTCAATGAAAATCTACAAAATCTGAAGAGTTTTTGAAAAGGAAGACAAGACAACTGCCTTTTCTTTACTAATGACGAGGCTTTCTCCGTGTAGCATCTGGAGGTTTGGAGTATCTCTGCCCCAAAGCGAAGCTTTCTTCACAGCCGCCAGTGAGATTACATATGGGCTATGAATTGGGAAGGTTTTCCTAGACAGGGGACTGGATTGGACTTGGTCTTGTGGCTGCAAAACCTGGGGATTTCCCATTGGCTGCGACCTGCTTTTAAGAATGAAAAAGATTCAATGGAGAAAGAAGTGAAGGGCTGGGATTGTAGCTCAGTATTTGAGCATTTGTCCAGCGTACGTGAGGCTCTGGGTTCAATCCCCATCATCACAAGGAAAGGGAAAAAGAAGGATTTTTGAAACTATAGAAAAGATTTTAAAATCATACTGCTGTCCTACACAAATCCTGTTTAAAGATATAAAGAGCTATATTTTAAGTATCATATTTTAAGATATGATACTATATCATAGTGTATCATACAATACACAGGCCTTTGCCTAAACACTCTGCATCTTTTTAACAGATAAACTTCTCCCCTTGATGGCGAAGCTTATTCCTATTTAGCCTAGACTGTGTTCAAGTTTTCTTTTGTTTTTTTCTTGAGGGTTTGTTTTTTCTTGGTCTGCTAAGGAATTTGTGAACTGTATGTTTGGTATACCTTTTATTAAACTGCACTGTTTTGTTTAGTCAAGGTAAGTAAGTATGTATTTGAATAACTTGGCGTGTCCTGAGTGTCGTGGTATGAGAAACATCGTGGTCTTTCTACACCAATGAAGTGCAAACAAAATTTTGTATTTATGAATGACAAAAAAAAAAAAAAGAATGTCCTACCTTCAGAATTGAAGACAGGAAATGTGTTTTGCTGGGGAAGAGGTTTTGTATTGGTTTCAAAGCAGAAAACAAACTGTGGGTTCCACTGAAATTTATAATAACCAAATCGGATGAGGGGAGACCCCTGAAGGTCTTGGCTGCAGACAGGAAGAAAGAAATCAAGAGGACCAGCCACAGGTGACGTATTACTGATCCCTCTACAAGGAAACATATCCGACACTGCCTGCCACTTGAATATATCTCCAGCCAGAAGGTCAGTGATTCGTAGCCAATCTTGTTGGCTACTAAATCCCCAGGACTCATTATGCCATCCTTTCTCTTGGCTTGGATGAAATTTATCACCGTTTGGTTATTGTGGTGTTTGTCTAGGTTTGGCCCCCATTGACCCGTGTGCTTGAATGCTTGGTTCAAGGAGTGTGGCACTATTAGGAAGTGTGGCCCTATTGGGGTAGGTCTGTTGGAGGATGTATGTCACCGTTGGGGTGAGCTTGGAGGTTTCCTATGCCCAGTGTACATGGCGCCCACTCCTGGTTACCCGGGAAAGCCAGGTCCACTTTCTGCCTGGGGATAAAGAAGTAGAACTCTCAACTATTTCTCCAGCATCACGTGTGCCTGAAGGCTGCCATGCTTCCTGCTGTGACCAAGGACTGAGCCTCTGAAACTGTAAGCCAGGCCCAATTAAATGTTTTCTTTTACAAGAGTGGACTACATCGTAGTGTCTCTCACAGCAATAACACCCAACCTAGGACAGTGATACAGTCCAAACTAACAGAAGACAGAAGCCTTTCACCTGGTCATACAAAGAGCCAAAGGTCATGTTTGCAGGTCTGAGCACATTTCATATTTCATACATGTGTTAATGCAAAAAAGTATATCACCTCTGAAAGTTCATATATTTACAGAACAAACCGTCCAGTTACCAGTGAGTTGGAGCAGCCCTGACAGGATGCTGAGACACCGAGACACATTTATTCCAGCATCCCACTTGATCCAACCTTAGACGGCCTTCACAGCTGTTTCATCTAAACTTGCTTCCAGAGGATTCCAGCACCCTCAAAGAAAGCTGCTGACCCCAGATGACCCCAACTGACGCAGCCTCACAGACTGTTTCGGTCAGGATGTCATTTGAGCCTGCTCTTTTGTGACACAGAGACTGGGCAGCAATTGTTACATGGAGCTTTCTTAAGACTGGATGGTATCCCAATTTTCTCATCCCGCCACTGATGGAAAAAATAAAGATGCCCCAGACAGCAAGAAGCCATTTTACTGACTCTCCAACTCCCAAAACATGGGGTGGGTGGTTTTGTTCATTTGTTGGGTGATGATTGTTGCTAAAGGGATGTTGGTTAAAGTTGTTAATGGTCTTGATTAGATTCCGGAATTTCTCTCTCCCTTTTTCTTTCCTCTGTCCTTCTTTCTTGTCAGAGGTTAAGGGAGGGAAGGTTTGAAAAGGGCTGGCAGAATATAGGAATAATATGGAAACAATAGAGATAAGGTTAGGTTAGTAAATCTACTCTTAAACTATGGAGTTACTATTAGCCAAAAGACTGACTTTGATATAGATCATTGAATATCGATATGAAATTAAGGTTATATATATAGTACGTATATAAGTTACAATTCTTATGTAAGATATTGGACCTGTGTAGTTCATTTAAAAATACAGAATGAAGTTCTAGTCCTGGAAAGCTGCTATTACAAAATATTTAGGATAAGTAAAGATGTAAGTTGACGGTCAGACAATCAAACTAATTTAGACGGTTTATTTAATTACAGAAAGATGTTTTCAAAGTTGAATGGGTAGTAAATATCTAGAAACAAAGACTGTATGCCTATTCAGATATACTATAAAGAGGTAGCTGGTCTTCAAAAAAAAAATCTCAGAGATCCACAGATTATGGCATTTAAAGGTATTTTATTTATAAAAGGCTTTTCTGGCAGTGAGACCTGTCGGCTCCCGGAAGCACCCCTGTTCTACTTCAGAAAAGACCCAGAGCATCCGAGAACCTCCATCACGAGTTTGCTGTAGAGGTGGTAAAGCTAGCAGTCAGGCACGACGCTGCCCTTGCTTCACCTGCAGACTGGCCAAACTTGATGCAGGGAAGTTGGCTGCTGAGCTTTGCAGGACAAGGTGGGCAGGCCCTTCACAATTCCTGCTTCACAGAAAAGTCTGTCACATCCTGGGCCAGAAGGCCGAAGATGGATAGATCAAAGTTCTATTTCTCCTTCTCAAGATTCTGATTGGGCTGAAGACTGAGTTCTTATAGTCTCACCACTAAGGTGTTTAGGATTTAGGGGAATGTTTTAAAAGGTAGTTTTATTTCTCGGTAGATTTTTAGGTCGATAAATGCAAAGCTATGATAGAAAACAATTTCAGTACGGAACTCTGAGCTCACCGAGATGGGATCCGCAGTGGAGCGCTTTCTCCAAGGTGGCCAAACGCAGAAGGACTGGACCATGTGAGTGTCGTTCTCACCTGAGGGTTCTCATAATTGTTTCATAATTGTTCTTACTGTCCATAGTTTCTTGTTATAAGGAAGAAGAGCCTTTCATTGGACTAAAAGGGGAGATTTTGGAGGAGGGCCTTGTGCAGTATCCTCAGATGCTGATTTCTGCGCCTCAGATCTGGTTACAGTGTGGACACTGGCATTGTCATGAACATTGAACCATCTCTTGTATCAATGATCTCCTTCTCTGGTTGGTTATTAATACGCCGAACAGCCAATATGACTGGGCAGAGGCGATTGGAAGGCTGGACTTCCGATCTGAGGCAAGGGTTTGAGAGAGAGGAGAACGAGGAAGAAGTGGGGCCACAGGTCAGGTGAAGAAGTACAGGGCCGCCATGAGGCCAGGCGCTGTGTGGAATCACCAGGGGCTTAGGCTTGAGGATGGGCAGGAATAGCAGAGGGAGCTGAGGCAAGACGAGATGCACACTACTCAGGGCATGTGGCTGGGAAGCAGCTTAGGTAGCACAGAGGGTTAGGAACTCTGCTCAGTTATTGTGCTGAAAGCTTGTTGAATAAATTTATAAATGTTTGTCTCAATTATTTGGGAGATAGCCCAGTTAGAAAAAGACTGCCACTTTTCAATTTCATCCTACAGGGGCGTTCATGTTTGAGAGATTGTTTGTTTGTTGGCTTCTGTTTATTGAGACAGGGTTTCTCTGTGTAGACCTGGCTGTCCTGGAACTTGCTCTGTAGACTACTAGTCTGGCCTTAAACTCAGATCTCCATCTGCCTTTGCCTGCTTCTGGAGTTCCTGGGTTAAAGGTTTGTGCCACTACCTTCTGGCTGGGAGATCAATTCTTTACAAATGTCAGAAGTCACAGATGAGCAGAAAATTGTTCTATAAATATATCATTACTGTGTATAAGATTTCCAAGGTTTCCACCTTTGGGATACGGCAGGGCTGGGAGCTCTCACCATCTATCCACAAAGAGGCTGTAGGAAGGGGCTTTAACCAAAGTGGACAGCTGTCAGGAGAGATGTTGACTGAAGCGTCATTTTCCACAGGATGCGCCCCTTGGTATCTGCCGTGCAGAGATTCACATGGCTCAGGGATCAACCGCTCCTGTAGCACGTGGAGAACAGCCCTGTAAGACTCCTATTTGAAAATGCTCACCAGCCTCAATCCTGCCTGTAATCCTCAGTAATCATGTCGGGATCTTTAGTCAGCTTCCTGGAGGCACAGTGCTTCCCACGCACATCTGTGGCGTGTAGTGTAGTCTGCTCTCAGAAACACATCTCTGCAAATATCAGTGGTCATTGGTGTGAGTGACCTCTGGTTCTGCAAACTTCGAGGATCTCAGTTCACACTTCAAGGCTTCGGCCTGATGATCTTGGACAACATCTCAGTGCCTCAGTTTCCCCATCTGTGTAATTGTACCTCCATCACAATGTCCTGGAAGGGATTAAATGAGGCCACAGAAAGAACCTGGGACACTGTGTGACATGCATTAAGCAGCCAATGTACGACCAACAATATCATCATTGTGTTATGCCATTTATGGCCACATTGTGTGTGTGTGTGTGTGTAAATTTTAATATGCACTGTCCATATACACAATATATATAACAAAACCTCATTTAGTAAGTGAAAGCTTCAGGAAAACTGCTATTCTTAATCACTTACCAAAGTACCTAAGATTTTAAAATGTGTTCAGTTTAGGCCAGAATATAGAGAATCAGGGATACCTACTGCCTACAAATTAACAGAGAATATAGCCACTGTCATTAGCAAAACAAGCATCTACTCCCCAGAGCTGGTGGTCCTGGGTGGCTGGAGACTTGGCTGAACACCATGTAAACACACCCTTTGCCTTAGCAGTCATGATTCAGTTCCTGCATCAGGACTCCTGGTGCTCAGTGGTGTCTAATACATGCACCGAGTTCCCAGGCTGCTGTGTTTCCATCAGAGGACACAGCTCACTGGATCCCAGCTTGTCTGTACATGTGTCTCTCCTTTCTTTAGAGGTTCAGTCCATTATCATCATGGTGGGCGCATGTCAGTGTCCAGGGAGGCATGGGGCAGGAGAAGCTGAGAGTTCTACATCTTCATCTGGAGGCTGCTAGAAGAAGACTGGCATCCAGGCAGCTAGGACAAGGGTCTTAGAGCCCATGCTCACAGTGACAAACTTCCTCTAACCAGACCACACTTACTCCAACAAGGCCACACCTCCTAACAGCGCCAGCTCTTGAGCCCGGTGTATTTAAACCACCACACCCACGCTGGGTTCACCATGGAAGCCTTGCAGATGGCAGCAACGAGACACTTCCTGCTTGTTCAGGATGTGAACGCTCGGAAGGTCGTATGCAGGAAATGAGCGTGTCCAGTGTTCTGTGTGCTTGTGTTCACACACGTATGCATGCCTGTGTCTGTATTTATGTACATGAGGGCACACAACCATGTAGAGGATAAAAGAGTAGGCCACCATTTTTGTTGTTTTTGTATCAGGGCCTTCCACTGGCCTGCAGCTTGCCCGCTCGTCTAGGGTGGCTCCCGATGAGCACCAGGGGATCGAACTGTGTCTACGGAGTCCCAGAAACAGAAGATCCTGTTTCAGGAAGGTGGAAGAAAGAGCCCTGGAGTGGACATTTCCGGTTTCTTTGGAGACTCAGTTGTGTCATGTGATGTTTTTCTGGAAGCTGTCTGGTGAAAGGACACGTGATATTTTGCTGGAGCGGATGCTTGAGAGGTCACGTGATGTTTTGCTGGAGTGGATGCTTGAGAGGTCACGTGACATTTGGAAAGAGTATAACCCAGCAGACAGTGGGCGCTGCTCTGGCATTGGCTCACCTCGTTTTCTTCGCTGACCTTCAGTTGCCGTGACTTTCCGACGGAGAAGTGCACCACACAACTCATGGAAGTGTTCCGGCTCCTTGCCACTTCAGCGGACTCATGCCAATTGGAGGAGCCTATGGTTTCTTCTGGATCGAACTGGCGCTGCTGCTTTGTGTTTGGCGACACCATGGAACTTCACTTGTGATATCCTGACGATGAAGATTGGAACCACAGCAAAGAACTACTGAACAGGTCCACGTCCCCCTTGTCCTATTCACCATCTTCTTCCCCTACCTTTGGTTAGTGGGCTAACCAAACAGGGGAGGTTGACATGTTTACGGACCCTTATTAAAGTAGGTTTGGAAAAATAGAAGTCTACAGAGCCTGACACCCAAAAGCTGTCTTCTGAGGTCTACATGCATGCCTTGGCATGACCACAACCAACCCCCTCATACAATGATGATGGTGGTGGTGGTGGTGGTGGTGGTGGTGGTGGTGGTGGTGACGATGATTTTGACAACAATGATGCAGATGGAGGTATGAGCTCTCCATACTCAACGTAGTTTATGAGTATTTTTCATTTTTTTCTCCATCTTTATTAAATTGGGTGTTTCTTATTTACATCTTAATTGTTATTCTCTTTCCCAGCCTCTAGGCCAACATCCCCCTAACCCCACCCCCTCCCTTCTATATGGGTGTTCCCCTCCCCATCCTTCCCCCCCATTACTGCCCTCCCCATAATAATCCGGTTCACTGGGGGTTCAGTCTTGGCAGGACCAAGGGCTTCCCCTTCCACTGGTGCTCTTACTAGGCTATTCATTGCTACCTATGAGGCTGGAGCCCAGGGTCAGTCCATGTGCAGTCTTTGGGTAGTGGCTTAGTCCCTGGAAGCTCTGGTTGCTTGGCATTGTTGTTCATATGGGGTCTCAAGCCCCTTCAAGCTCTTCCAGTCCTTTCTCTGATTCCTTCAACAGGGGTCCTGTTCTCAGTTCAGTGGTTTGCTGCTGGCATTCGCCTATGTATTTGCTGTGTTCTGGCTGTGTCTCTCAGGAGAGATCTACATCCGGATCCAGTCGGCCTGCACTTCTTTGCTTCATCCATCTTGTCTAATTGGGTGGCTGTATATGTATGGGCCACATGTGGGGCAGGCTCTGAGTGGGCATTACTTCTGCCTCTGTTTTAATCTTTGCCTCCCTGTTCCCTGCCACGGGTATTCTTGTTCCCCTTTTAAAGAAGGAGTGAAGCATTCACACTTTGATCATCCGTTTTGAGTTTCATGTGTTCTGTGCATCTAGGGTAATTCAAGCATTTGGGCTAATAGCCACTTATCAATGAGTGCATACCATGTGTGTTTTTCTGTGATTGGGTTACCTCACTCAGGATGATATTTTCCAGTTCCCTCCATTTTCCTATGAATTTCATAAAGTCATTGTTTTTGATAGCGGAGTAATATTCCATTGTGTAGATGTACCATATTTTCTGTATCCATTCCTCTGTTGAAGGGATTCTGGGTTCTTTCCAGCTTCTGGCTATTATAAATAAGGCTGCTATGTACATAGTGGAACATGTGTCTTTGTTATATATTGGGGCATCTTTTGGGTATATGCCCAAGAGAGGTATAGCTGGGTCCTCAGGTAGTGCAATGTCCAATTTTCTGAGGAACCTCCAGACTGATTTCCAGAATGGTTCTACCAGTCTACAATCCCACCAACAATAGGAACAATAATGTGTTCCTCTTTCTCCACATCCTCACCAGCATCTGCTGTTGCCAGAGTTTTTGATTTTAGCCATTCTGACTGGTACGAGGTGGAATCTCAGGGTTTTTTTTTTTTTTAAGATTTATTTATTATATATGAGCACACTGTAGCTGTCTTCAGACACACCAGAATAGGGCATCAGATTCCATTACAGATGGTTGTGAGCCACCATGTGGTTGCTGGGATTTGAACTCAGTACCTGTGGAAGAGCAGTCAGTGCTCTTAACCACTGAGCCATCTCTCCAGCCCCCTCAGGATTGTTTTGATCTGCATTTCCCTTATGACTAAAGATGTTGAACATTTCTTTAGGTGCTTCTCAGCCATTCGGCATTCCTCAGCTGTGAATTCTTTGTTTAGCTCTGAACCCCATTTTTTTAATAGGGTTATTTGTTTCTCTGCCATCTGACTTTGTGAGTTCTTTGTATATTTTGGATATAAGGCCTCTATCAGTTGTAGGATTGGTAAAGATCTTTTCCCAATCTATTGGTTGCCATTTTGCCCTAACAACAGTGTCCTTTGCCTTACAGAAGCTTTGTAGTTTTATGAGATCCCATTTGTCGATTCTTGATCTTAGAGATCTTGGTGTTTTGTTCAGGAAATTTTCTCCAGTGCCCATGTGTTCAAGATGCTTCCCCACTTTTTCTTCTGTTAGCTTGAGTGTATCTGGTTTGATGTGGAGGTCCTTGATCCACTTGGATTTAAGCTTTGTACAGGGTGATAAGAATGGATCTATCTGCATTCTTCTACATGCTGACCTCCAGTTGAACCAGCACCATTTGCTGAAAATGCTATCTTTTCAATTGGATGGTTGGCTCCTTTGTCAAAAATCAGGTGCCCATAGGTGTGTGGGTTCATTTCTGGGTCTTCAATTCTATTCCACTGGTCTGTCTGCCTGTCCCTGTACCAATACCATGCAGTTTTTATCACTATTGCTCTGTAATACTGCTTGAGTTCAGGGATAGCGATTCCCCCTGAAGTCCTTTTATTGTTGAGGATAGTTTTAGCTATCCTGGGTTTTTTGTTATTCCAGATGAATTTGCAAATTGTTCTGTCTAACTCTCTGAAGAATTGGATTGGAATTTTGATGGGGATTGCATTGAATCTGTAGATTGCTTTTGGTAAAATGGCCATTTTTACTATGTTAATCCTGCCAATCCATGAGCATGAGAGATCTTTCCATCTTCTGAGATCTTCAATTTCTTTCTTCAGAGTCTTGAAGTTCTTATACAGATCTTTCAGTTGCTTGGTTAAAGTCAGACCGAGGCATTTTATATTATTTGGGACTATTATGAAAGGTGTCGTTGCCCTAATTTCTTCTCAGCTTGATTCTCTTTTGTGTAGAGGAAGGCTTCTGATTTATTTGAGTTAATTTTATACCCAGCCACTTTGCTGAAGGTGTTTATCAGGTTTAGTAGTTCTCTGGTGGAACTTTTGGGATCACTTAAATAGACAATCGCATCATCTGCAAATAGTGATATTTTGACTTCTTCTTTTCCAATCTGTATCCCTTTGATCTCCTTTTGATTGCTCTGGCTAGAACTTCAAGAACTATGTTGAATAAGTAGGGAGAGAGTGGGCAGCCTTGTCCTGATTTTAGTGCGATTGCTTCAAGTTTCTCTCCATTTAGTTTAATGTTAGCGACTGGTTTGCTGTATATGACTTTTACTATGTTTAGGTATGGGCCTTGAATTCCTATTCTTTCCAGGACTTTTATCTTGAAGGGGTGTTGAATTTTGTCAAATGCTTTCTCAGCATCTAATGAAATGATCATGTGGTTTTGTTCTTTCAGTTTGTCTATATAATGGATCACGTTGATGGTTTTCCATATATTAAACCATCCTTGCATGTCTGGGATGAAGCCTACTTGATCATGGTGGATGATTGTTTTGATGTGCTCTTGGATTTGGTTTGCCAGAATTTTATTGAGTATTTTTGTGTTGATATTCATAAGGGAAATAGGCCTGACATTCTCTTTCTTTGTTGGGTTTTTGTGTGGTTTAGGTAAAAGACTAATTGTGGCTTCATAGAGGAATTTGGTAGCGCTCCATCTGTTTCAATTTTGTGGAATAGTTTGTATTGGTATGAGGTCTTCTATGAAGGTCTGATAGAATTCTGCACTGAACCCATCTGGACCTGGGCTCTTTTTGGTTGGGAGACCTTTAATGACTGCGTCTATTTCTTTAGGAGTTATGGGGTTGTTTAAATGGTCTATCTGTTTCTGATTTAACTTTGGTACCTGGTATCTGTCTAGGAAATTGTCCATTTCCTGCAGATTTTCAAGTTTTGTTGAATATAGACTTTTGTAGTAGGATCTGATGATTTTTTGAATTTCTTCTGATTCTGTAGTTATGTCTCCCTTGTCATTTCTGATTTTGTTAATTTGGACACACTCTCTGTGTCCTCTGGTTAGTCTGGCTAAGGGTTTATCTATCTCCTTGATTTTCTCAAAGAATCAGCTTTTGGTTCTGTTGATTCTTTGTATAGTCCTTTTTTTCTACTTGGTTGATTTCAGCTCTGAGTTTGTTTACTTCCTGCTTTCTACACTTCCTGGCTGTATTTGCTTCTTTTTGTTCTAGAGCTTTTAGGTGTGCCGTCAAGCTGCTGATATATGCTCTCTCCTGTTTCTTTCTGCAGGCACTCAGAGCTATGAGTTTTCCTCTTAGCACAGTTTTCATTGTGTCCCATGAGTTTGGGTATGTTGTACCTTCATTTTCATTAAATTCTAAGAAGTCTTTAATTTCTTTCTTTATTTCTTCCTTGACCAGGTTATCATTGAGTAGAGCATTGTTCAACTTCCATTTATATGTGGGCATTCTTCCCTTATTGTTATTGAAGACCAGCTTTAGCCCGTGGTGGTCTGATAGGACATATGGGATTATTTCTATCTTTCTATATCTGTTGAGGCCTGTTTTATGACCAATTATATGGTCAATTTTGGAGAAAGTACCATGAGACGGTGAGAAGAAGGTATATCCTTTTGTTTTAGGATAGAATGTTCTATAAATATCTGTTAAGTCCATTTGGTTGGTCTCTTAGTCTGTCTATGTCTCTGTTTAATTTCTGTTTCCATGATTTGTCCATTGATGAGAGTGGGGTGTTGAAACATCCTACTATTATCGTGTGAAGTGCAATGTGTGCTTTGAACTTTAGTAAGGTTTCTTATATGTATGTATGTGCCCTTGTATTTGGAGCATATATATTTAGGATTAAGAGTTCATCTTGGTGAATTTTTCCTTTGATGACTATGAAGTATCCTTCCTTATCTTTTTTGATAACTTTTGGTTGAAAATCTATTTTATTCGATATTAGAATGGCTACTCCAGCTTGCTTCTTCAGACCATTTGCTTGGAAAATTGTTTTCCAGCCTTTCACTCTGAGGTAGTGTCTGTCTTTGTCTCTGAGGTGTGTTTCCTGTAGGCAGCAGAATGCAGCGACCTCATTGCGAATCCAGTTTGATAATCTATGTCTTTTTATTGGGGAGTTAGTCTCATTAATGTTGAGAGCTATTAGGGAATAGTGATTGTTGCTTCCTGTTATATTTGTATTTCGATGTGAGATTATGTTTGTGTGCTTGTCTTCTCTTTGTTTTGTTGCAAGACGATTAGTTTCTTGATTTTTCTAGGGTGTAGCTTGCCTCCTAATGTTGGGCTTTACCATTTATTATCCTTTGTAGGGCTGGATTTGTAGAAAGATTGTGTGTAAATTTGATTTTGTCATGGAATATCTTGGTTTCTCCATCTATGTTAATTGAGAGTTTTGCAGGATACAGTAACCTGGGCTGGCATTTGTGTTCTCTTAGGGTCTGTATGACATCTGTCCAGGATCTTCTGGTTTTCATAGTCTCTGGCGAGAAGTCTAGTGTGATTCTGATAGGTCTGCCTTTATACGTTACTTGACCTTTTCCCCTTACTGCTTTTAATATTCTTTCTTTGTTTTGTGCATTTGGTTGTTTTGACTATTATGTGACGGGAAGAGTTTGTTTTCTGGTCCAATCTATTTGGAGTTCTGTAGGCTTCTTGTATGTTTATGGGCATCTGTTTCTTTAGGTTAGGAAAGTTTTCTTCTATGATTTTGTTGAAGATATTTACTGGTCCTTTGAGCTGGGAGTCTTCACTCTCTTCTATACCTATTATCCTTAGGTTTGAACTTCTCATTGTGTCCTGGGTTTCCTGTATGCTTTTTCTGTTTTACATTATCTTTAACAGTTAGTCGATAATTTCTATGGAATCTTCTGCTCCTGAGATTCTCTCTTCTATCTCTTGTATTCTTTTGGTGATGTTTGTATCTGCGGCTCCTTGTCTGTTCCTTTGGTTTTCTATATCCAGGGTTGTCTCCCTTTGTGCTTTCTTTATTGCTTCTATTTCCATTTTTAATTCCTTCATCTGTTTGATTGTGTTTTCCTGTAATTCTTTCAGGAATTTTTGCGATTCTACTCTATAGGCTTCTACTTGTTTATTTATGTTTTCCTGCGTTTCTCTAAGGGAGTTCTCTATGTCTTTCTTGAAGTCCTCCATCATCATGATCAAATGTGGTTTAAAATCTAGATCTTGCTTTTCTAGTGTGTTTGGATATTCAGTGTTTGCTTTGGTGGGAGAATTGGGCTCCGATGATGCCATATAGTCTTGGTTTCTGTTGCTTGGGTTCCTGCACTTGCCTCTTGCCATTAGGTTGTCTCAGGTGTTACTTTGTTCTGCTATTTCTGACAGTGGCTTGACCATCCTATAGGCCTGTGTGTCAGGAGTGCTGTAGACCTGTTTTCTTTCAGCCAGTTATGGGAACAGAGTATTCTGCTTTCGGGCGTGTAGTCTTTCCTGTCTACTGGTCTTCAGCTGTTCCTGTAGGCCTGTGTCCACCAGGCAGGTCACTTGGAGCAGAAAAGTTGGTCTTACCTCTGGTCTCAGGCCTGAAGTTGTCCTCGGGGGCTGTGTTTCAGCTCTCTGTGAGGGCAGCAACCAGAAGGGCCTGCCCCGTCTTTTCTCGCGTCCCTGTGCACAGGGGGTCCAGATGGCACTTGGTGTTTTCCTCTAGAGTCAGAAATGTGGGCAGAGTGTAGTCTCTTCTGATTTCCTAGACATGTCTGCCCCTCTGAAAGTTTAGCTCTTCCTCCCACGGGATTTGTGTGCAGAGAACTGTTGACCAGGTCCCTTCACATCTGGGTGGTGTCTGGACTTCAGGGGACCTGCCGCTTGAGTGCCCCATATCTTCCTGTTTCCAGAGGCCGTATACAGTTTTCTCTTGGGCCAGGGATGTGGGAAGGGTAGGCAGTACTGGCGATCTCTCCTGCCCTGCAATCTCAGGAGTGCCCACCTGTCTGGGTGGTGAGCTCTCTCTCCCACGGGGTTTGGGAGCAGGAAGCTGTCAGCCGGGATCAGTGAGGTTCGGGCTCCAGCTAAAAACCGGAAGTGTCTGGTCCCAGAGGAATTTTGCCTCTGTGTGTCCTGAGTCCACCAGGCAAGTCACTTGGAGCAGAAAAGTTGGTCTTACCTCTGGTTCCAGGCCTGAAGTTGCTCCTGGGGGGCTGTGTTTCAGCTCTCTGTGAGGGCAGCAACCAGAAGGGCCTGCCCCACATTTTCTCAGGTCCCTGTGCACAGGGGTCCCAGATGGTGTTAGGTGCTTTCCTCTAGAGTCAGAAATGTGAGCAGAGTGTAGTCTCTTCTGAGTGTAGTCTCTTCAGTAGTGGCTTGTCCACCAACTAATCAACATCCAGCTATTTGCATAGAATGGCATTTCTGCTTAGGTTGACATGCAAACTGCATGCTTGAACAATTGCTTAGTGTGCACAAAGTTCCAAGTAAAGCTGTCGCACCTTAATCGACAGAGATCAAAATCACTGGCTTGATTGTCATTTTAAAGTAAAGAACAATAGGCATTGTTATTGGGGCTAGTGCTTTGTGAGGCGTAGAGAATAAGATATATAAGTGCATAGAGAAACCAGGCTATGATCCTTAGCCGAGCCACCTAATGAGTGAAGAAAGGCAAGATATAACACTAAACAAAATGAGAAACATCACAAGATGTCCTTATACTTCTATAAAAATAACTAAACATATTCCAATGAAAATATGCTGAGATGTGGAACCAGCTGTTCTATAAAATCCTGTACAATGAAAACTTCTGGAGGCGAGCTGTACTACAGAGCAGTAGTTGTCGCACCCAACCTCAACCAGCAAGGAAGACACGACCAGCAAAGATCTTCAAGCAGTTTTACTCAGGAACCTTGATACAATCTTCTGACCCCGGGGAATCCCCGCACCACACTTAAATAGCTAGCGCTGGCCAATCCTAGCAAGCCACGTGGGGATAGCGGATAGGTTGTATCTATGCAGAAGCGACCAGGCCAAGCAGGAACAGCCAAATAAGGACTTGTTTTTCTCAAGGAGCAGAAGGCGGAAACCGGACTTGTTTTTCTCAAGGAGTGGAAGGTGGAAATCGGCGCCATCCCCGAGGCGCGGGACCTTGCAGCTCCCTACAGTTCCCCCTTTTTGCTTTATTGGCACCCAGACGACACTGGCCATATACCGAGCTCGGCAACCTCCCCTGTCTTAGGATCGTCCCTTCGTGTACCCGTCATAGGATTACCTTGTCGTCCTCAAGGCTCCATGTCTTAGGTGAGAAGGGAAGTTGCCCGTCACTGAGTAGGGTCACTCTATATGCTCAGGGACGATGGAATATGCCAGGGGAAACAGGGCCCAGTAGAGTAAGGGTGGCTATATATCTTATATGACTGTTAGCCACGCCTAGGGGGACTGTCCTGCCTCAATGACTGCAAATGCCTGCACGACCATGGCCGCATGCCGCCTCTGTACGAACCTCATCCTGCAGGAACACTGGAGGTAACCTTAGGAAAGATCACGGGATGTTCCTTAAAGAAGGATAGCAAAGGGTGTTTTGGATTGTCAGGCCCACCTTGGCCGGCAAGGAAGACGCAACACGGTCGGATTCTTCTCAACAGCCTTTACTGCAGGACCACTTCATTGTTGACATGGGGACCACAAGCAGCAAAGTCACTTGTCTTATATACACAACAGTATGCTAATATTCTTTCAGGGATTGGCGGGGCACGAGTCACCCCACTATCACCCTACTGTCATCCCAGCTACTTGTCCTCCAGAGATTGGCGCAGCATGAACCACCCCATTTGCATAGTACCGCCCAGCCAGACTGATGCCAGGTGCAAACCCCCGCGCATGCGCAGTACTATTGTTCACCACAGGAGGACACCGGATCACCTCATTATCATACGGCCGCCCTAGCAAGGGGACAAGCCTGCGCATGTGCGGTAAGTTGTCTACATTCAGACGGGGCTGGATGTCGGCGCCATCTTTGTTTTACCACGCTGCTCCCTACATTGGATAATGATTATCTATCTCTCCATGGAATCCACAGCGTAATATAGCCCAATCATCCACAGTGCCACACAAGATCTTCATCTGCTGACCTGTATAGGGCACTATGATCAAGGTTGGGGAAACACCAAAATATTGTATGCACTGTTGGATCGCATTCAGGGCTAATCGTGCAACTGCTGTAGGATAATACTCTACTGATCTAGCTGGAGAAGCTCTGGGATAAACCCAAAGCAGAGGGCCATCTTGCCACAACAATCCTGTGGGCTGCATGTAGGTGGCTAGAATGCATAGCACAATGTCTGTACCCTCCTTCCATTGATGTAAAATTGTGCCTTGTAATCCTTTTTCAACCTTCTTTAAAGCTTCCCTTGCTTCATCAGTCAATTGTCTAGGAGAATCCAAGGCCGAATCCCCAACTAAAGTATTATACAATGATTTTAATTCATAATCTGGTAATTTTAAATAATATCTGACCCAATTAATATCTCCCAATAAGTTTTGAAAATCATTAAGAGTCTTAAGATTATCTTTCCTCAATTCAACCTTCTGGGGGATAATGATATAAGGGTTTACTTTTGCTCCTAAATAATTCACAAGATTGCCCTTTTGTACCTTTTCAGGGGCAATAATCAATCCTTTACCTTCTAGCAATTTAACTAAATTTCCATATGCTAAATCTAAAATCTCTTCATTCTTTGCAGTTAAGAGGATATCATCCATAAAATGGACACATCTCAGCACAGGAAACTTCTGTCTTAATGGGGTGATGGCGTTGCCTACAAAAAGTTGACACATAGTAGGGCTATTGGCCATACCCTGTGGTAAAACCACCCATTCATATCTTTGATCAGGTTCTTCATGATTGCATGATGGAACAGTAAAAGCAAATCTTTCACTATCCCTTGGACAAAGAGGTATGGAGAAAAAGCAATCTTTTATATCAATCACTACAACAGGACAACAGGCTGGCAGAGAGGATAAAAGAGGAAGCCCGCATTGCACTGGGCCCATGATTTGCATCTGTTGATTAATAACTCGTAAATCATGCAACAGTCTCCATTTCCCTGACTTCTTTTTAATCACAAATATTGGGGTATTCCAAGGTGACACTGATGGTTTTATATGCTTCATAGCCAGCTGTTCATCTACCAGGGCTTTAGCTGCAGCAAGCTTCTCAGAGGAAAGCAGCCACTGAGGAACCCACACCGGCTCCTCTGTCTTTTCACTTGTCCTATTAATTCCTGTAACTCATCCTCAGTATCCGTCCTCCGTCTCTCTGTCTGTATCTGATCTTTCCGTATCTGTTTCTTTCGTACTTCCTTGCTTTTCCGATCTTTCTTCCTGGAGCATTTCAAGGGCCACATGTCCCTTTTCTAACGCTTCCTGACAACACCTCTGATCCTCCAAGCAACTACGCACTAGACGCCAAACTGGGCGAACTCCTGGTTTTAAGGTTCCTTGGGACCATGCAAGGTCTAAGTCTTCGCCTAGCTTATCCCAACAAGCAACAGAAAGATTACCCGAGACTGTGAACCAGGGTGCAATGGCATTACATTCACTCAGAAACCTCTCTATGGTGCTCCTTTTCATCTTCAACTTTCTTGACTCAGACAGCTCCTGAAGAGCCAGAAAAATTGGGTGGGATTGTGAATTCCCCATGATATTGTGTAACTCACCGTTACTGTACACAATCCTCACAGCAATAGGCAAAAATGATTCCCAAATGAAGAAGGAGGTTTACAAGCAGCCACAAAATAAGGAGGATGAAAAAGTCCATCGACTACAAGACTGTCTGTTTTTACTTTCTGTTCGCTACTACCTCGAACTTTACTTTTGGTTCACTACTACCTCGAACTTTCTTGCTCACTACCCTGAAACTTTATAGCCGCTAATTTCCCGCGGTCCTTATAGTCCCACCTTACCTTGGGAACTTTCCAGTGCTGCCCTGACTGCAAGAAGTTCTGATCACAGGATCCCCGTACAGGCCACAACTTGTCACGCCCAACCTCGACCAGCAAGGAAGACATGAATAGCAAAGATCTTCTTCAAGCAGTTTTACTCAGGAACCTTGATACAATCTTCTGACCCCGGGGAATCCCCGCACCACACTTAAATAGCTAGCGCTGGCCAATCCTAGCAAGCCATGTGGGGATAGCGGATAGGCTGTATCTATGCAGAAGCGACCAGGCCAAGCAGGAACAGCCAAATAAGGACTTGTTTTTCTCAAGGAGCAGAAGGTGGAAACCGGCGCCATCCCCGGGGCGCGGGACCTCGCAGCTCCCTACAGTAGTAATAAAAACTGCAGGGTGCTGGATTAGAAACAGACAGGGTGATCGATGGAATCAAATAAAAAACCCAGAAATAAGCCAACAGACCTATGGACATTTGACGTTTGACAAAGAAACTGATAAGGTGCACATATGAAACACATCCATTTGCCAAATTTAGTTTCTTTGTGTACCTTTTGGGTTACTCCCTTCAGATAATGGAGTTTGGCTATATAAGGACAAATAAGACGTTTTCTCAGTTTTTCCTTGACTTGTTGCCATGTGACAGAAAAATCACCTTTTAAATGTTTGCTGTTAACATGGTGTTTCTTATGAAATTCTGAAGGTTCTATCCCATTTCCTGTTTGCCAGGAGCCATCAAGGAGAAGCTAAAAACGAGCAGGTGATTGTCTTGAGATGGTTCCACCATGGATTAAAATCTACCATTTAGGCAAGGACAAGGAGAATATTATTTTAGGAAAGATTCCTGCTATTAATATGTTTTTTCTGTTATTATTAAATACACATACTAATCACTAGGTATTTGCCAACCTTTTGAGCAGATTTCTGTAGAACGTGAGCAGATTTCTGCAGAACAATAAAGAAGTACTCCCTTGTAGCAATGCTATAGAGGTAAATAAATGATTTGTTGACTCTTAATGATGATCCTGCAAGAATTTCTAAAATTATATTAGTAATCATTAAACTCTTTTATTATAATACTGCTGGTAAGTCCTCTCTGATAATCAAAACTGCAATGAGAACTCTGCCAGTCTTCAAGTGCCAACAGCTAACTGCTTCTGAGAGAGCAAGCAGGCATCTACAACTTTGAGTACATGTCACGAGGTTGTAAAACAATTAACAAAAAGGTCTTAAGAAGGGAACTAAATGACTTACTATATGCGGGGAGCCAACTTGCCTGAGACCCCGACATTGAGCTAGTTAGGAGAGAAAAAGAACATATGAAAGTTCACCTAAAGGACAAGCTCAGTGGAAAATACCCAATGTTCTAGCTAAACCTACAAAAGTGCTGATACCAATTTGGTGGTCAGTGTTGCTCAGTAACAAGACTTGCCAGAAGTTCTGATACAAATCTGGTCCAACAGACCTTGTGGAGGTTCCTGACCTTTTGTTAGGAGCTAACTTCATACAGACCTAGGGCTCATGACCTTTGCAAAAGTGCCAGCTTCCTACAGAGCCCTACAGAACCAGGGCTTGTGACCTTTTGCTGAGAGCCAATTTCCTACAGACCCATGGATTGTGACCTTCTGCTAGGGGCCAACTTCCTACAAGACCTAGGCCAACATCCTGCAGGAGTGAGCCAACTACCCTATTGGCTACTACATCAAGGTTTCCCCACCCCCTGAAGAATTCCTCTTCCCCCTGCCTTTCTACTGTATATAACCAGATCCTGCAAGCATTAAACTTGTCGCCTTGATCTGACTCTTGTCTTGGTGTCCTTCTTTGTGTCTCTTGTCCCCCACCCTCTAGACCCTTGTTGACTGTTCTGCAGGATGGGGCAATTGGTGCCTAATGTGGGGCTTTCTGGGGGTGGTCTCCTGGTGGAGAATGCTGTCCCTCCGTGAACAGACAGGCCTGTTTTTCATCTTCCTCGGAGCCTTTGCTCCCCACTCTGGCTACCGTGGACCACCTGACCTCGGTTCAGCCGCTTGGCGTGCTTCTCCCCGGATGACGCAGATCTCAGTGGTGAGTCATGGGACAAGCACTCTCAACACAAGACCTTTTTGTGTCTGTTCTTAAGGAATCTCTCAAGACATGAGGAATTCTAGATTTTGTAGGAGACATTTGCCCTTGGTTTCCATTAGAGGATACAATGGATGAAAAATGCTGGAGAAGAGTTGGTGATTGTTTAAAAGATTATTATAAAGTCTTTGGCCCTGAAAGTGTTCCTGTTACTGCCTTTAGTCATTGGTCCTTAATTAATGATGTTATTAGAACCTCCCCACAATGGCCAGATTTACAAGATCTAGTTCTGATTGGAGAAAGTGCCCTCCAAGAGACATCTCGCCCGCCTACGACTGACCCCCTCGGCCTTCTTCATGTTCTTCAGTGATTATTAATATGGGGAGGCTACTTTTGAAGGTGGTAAGGATTGTGGTCCTGATAAACCTGACACATTGGCAGCCAATAATCCCTCCCCATGTCCCTCGGCCCCTCTCCGTGAGGCCTTATATCCAGCCTTGACAGCCTTTGGTGATGGTCCATTGTCCCCAGAAGAAGAAGCTGCCTTGGAAACTGAGGCAGCTGCCTATGAAGGAGATTGTTGTCACGATCCTCCTGGAGCTCTCCCAGCCCTGAAACTAAAAAGTGGTGAAGGGGTTGGGGATTTAGCTCAGTGGTAGAGCACTTGCCTAGTGAAGTGCAAGGCCCTGAGTTGGTCCCCAGCTCGAAAAAAAAAAAAAAAAAAAAAAAAAAAAAAAAAAAAAAAAAAAAAAAAAAAAAAAAAATCTTAAAAAAAAAAAAAAAGAGTGGTGAATCTCTGCCTCCCATTATTCTGCCCCCACCATATGATATTTTAGATTTGGTCTGTGCCTCGCCACCCATGGCCGTGGGACAACAGCGAGTGATAGGAGATGTTACTTCCCTACGACATATGGTTGAGACTAGAAAGAGCAAATCCAACTACTGCGGGATCTTCAGGATTTGGAGGCTGAATTATCTGATCTTTCCTTCCCAGCCACCCATCCTCCATGTGGCTTAGCCACCAAGAAACAGAAAAAAAAGCCTAGTTGTCCCATTTTAGCTTTCCCCTTGTCACTGTGTAGTGGTGCCCATGCTCCAGATCGCCCCTCTACGCCTAGTAAGCTTTCTGAGCCAGAGGAAGGTTCCAAGGGAGAACCAGAACCTGCGATCCAAGATTCCCACGAGGAGGAGGCCACTACCACTGATCTGGTCCCAGAGGGCCCGCCTCGTTATCTTTATAGACCATTAAAACTTAAGGCTGCTGTTTCTAATTATGGACCTGTTGCTCCTTTTACCTTGGCTTTGCTTGAGTCCAGTACAGAAGGGTGACTCATCCCACGGGAATTTTCCCAATTGGCTAGAGCTGCCTATTTTATGGAAATCTGAAATGGCTGAGGCGGTAAAAGAAATCAAAACCAAAAATCACTCTCGTGCCAGCTCCCGCTCCTGGACCACAGCAAAACTTTTAGGGGAGCCACCATATCATACCCTTGAGGCACAAACGTTGTTCCCCCCTAGGCCTGTTAGCCTAGGTCTGTCAGGCCTGTTTGGCCTCCTGGAAAAACTTCCTCCAAATAACGGTGCTTCTGCCTCTTTGACTAAGGTTCTTCAGGGACCTGATGAGCCATACAGTGCCTTCATGAGCCGACCTGCTGAAATGGCTGAGGGGTTGTTTGGTATACAAGAGCCGGAAAATCCCTTTATAAAACAACTTGCTTATGAGAATGTCAACCCAGCTTGCCAAGATATTTTAAAACACCACCGTTCTAAGCCCTTAGCTGAATATGTTCGTCTATGTATTGGCGCGGGGACTAGTCATGCTGTCGGACTAGCAATTGGCACTGCCTTACAGCATGTTGGGGTGTCAAACACCCCCAAGACCTGCTTTAATTGTAAACAGGTGGGGCATTTCATGCAGGAATGAATCAAAGAGAAAAAACTAACTTGGCAGGACAGGGAGAGATAGGTGTTGCCCTATCCACATACCCTAGCCCTGCAACCCTTTGTCCCCATTGTCATCGCGGATGCCACTGGGTAAGAGAATGCAGGGCCAAGACTGACAGTGAGGGATGCCCTCTGTTCCCTCGACAGTCAGGAAACTTCCTACGGGGTCAGCCTCCAGCCCCCTTCCCACAAACAGACCCGGGGCAATAGGGTTTGTTCCTCAGACTTCCAATGTTCCCCAGTTTACTCCGTTGCCGATCTCTGGTGGGCCACAAGCGGTAGCTGAGGATTGGACCTCTGTGCCTCTGCCAGCACAATATTAACATCTGAGAAGGCATCCGGGCTCTGCCTACAGGAGTTTACGGTCCCTTGCCTCCAGGGACTTTGGGCCTGATATTCGGCCGTGCTGCTTCTTTCATTAAAGAGCTTAAGATTACTCCAGGAATAATAGACACAGAACAAAATGAGGAAATCCAGATCCTGGCCAGGGCCTCCAACGACCCCATATTTATATCTACTCAACAAGCCATTGCTCAGTTAGTTTTATTTCCCAAAATTTCAATTACCAATCCCTATTACAAAGATCCCAGAAAGCCAAAAGAATGTGGAATATCTGAGGTATTTTGGGCCCAAAGGATTTCTGCCTCTCACCCCATGCTTATTAAGTTAAATGGAAAGTCTTTTCACGGTCTGTTAGACTCTGGGGCCGATGCTACAATCATTTCAAGCAAATTTTGGCCAGCTACATGGCTGTTGACTGATTCTGTCACCCATCTTCAGGGCATAGGACATTCTAAGACTCCTCAGACACTAAATTGGACAGATTCTGAAGGCAATTCAGGAACTGTCATTTCTTATGTCATACCAGATTTACCTATTAATCTCTGGGGAAAGAGATGTTCTTTCCCAGATGAATGAGATTATGTGCAGCCCCAATGAAGCAGTTACCAAACAGATGTTAGCCCAGGGATTTTTACCAGGCCAAGGATTAGGCAGGCAGGCCCAAGGCATTAAAGAACCATTATTTGTGTCACAAAAATTAGACCAAAGAGGCTTGGGGTCTTACCTCCACATTTTCCCTAGTGGCCACAATCATGCCTGCTTCCCAGATCCCTTACCACGCAGAAAAGATTTCTTGGAAAACAGAGTCCGTGGTTTGGGTTGATCAGTGGCTGCTATCTCAGGAGAAATTGACTGCCGCCAGACAGTTAGTGCAGGAACAACTGGTAGCAGGACATATTGAGCCTTCCTTGTCTCCATGGAATACAACCATATTTGTGATTAAGAAAAAGTCTGATAAATGATAAATGGAGACTATTACAAGGCCTCAGAGCAGTAAATAAGGTGATGGCCACAATGGGGGCCTTACAACCTGGTCTCCCTTCCCCTATAGCTATTCCAGCTGAATTTGCTAAAATTACTATTGATTTAAAAGATTGCTTTTTTACTATTCCCCTATATCCAGATGATGGTTATCATTTTGCCTTTAGTGTTCACCCAGATCAATTTTTAAGGACTCATGGATCATTTTTATTGGAAGGTTTTACCTCAGGGTATGGCTAATAGTCTCACCCTGGCTCAAAAGGTTGTAGCCCAGGTGATATTGCCTGTAAAGAGAACCTGGCCACAGGTTTATTTTCTACATCATATGGATGATATACTATTAAGTGCCCCTGAGAAATCACATGCCTTTGCTTGCGTTCAACAACTTCGAGAAGCACTTGAGTCTTGGGGTCGTAAGATTACTCCTGAAAAAAATTCAGATACGTGAACCCTATTCTTATTTGGGCTACAAGCTGGCTTTAGGACAAATTCATACTCCTAAGATAGAACTACAGCTGTCATCGCTTAAAACATTACATGATTTCCAACGGTTGTTAGGAAACCTTCAGTTCATTTGCCCTTATCTTAAGATTCCCCCTGAATCTTTAGTTCCTCTTAACAAACTTCTTTCAGGTAACTTTCATCCCTTGTCACCTCGGAGCCTTACTCCTCGGGCTATTTTGGCCTTATAACAGATAGGTGAAGCCATTTCCTCTCAGACCTCATTTCAGATATCCTATGCTTTCCCTTTATATTTTATATTTTATATTTTGTGCCACCACCCATACTCTGGTGGGAGTTTTTTGGCAACAACCCCAGGCACCCAGAGAGAAGGGTCACCCTCTATTTTGGGTTTATTTACCCTCCAATCCTAATAAGGTTCTGGTCACTTATTATTCATTAGCTGCTGCCCTTATACTTAAGGGGAAAAAGATAGCTAGACAATATTTTGGAAAAGATCCAGATATTATTATAGTACCTTATACCTCTGAGCAGGTTGGTTGGTTATTCCAAACAAATAATGATTGATCCATAGCCTATGCCTCCTTTGCAGGTGTTATAGATAATCATTATCCTAGTGATCCCCTCATACAATTTGTTAAGATATATTCATTAACCTTCCCTGAGGTTACCTCTAGAGTTCCTCTAAAGGAAGGCATTTAGTCTTTACAGATGGTTCTTCAACTGGTAAGGCTGCCTATGTTATACAGGATCAGGCCACCACCATTCAGTCCCCTTACTTCTCTGCCCAATTGGTTGAATTATTTGCAATAATACAAGTTTTTACGCTTTTGGCAACTACCCCCTTTAATCTTTATACTGATAGTACATACGTGGACCATTCCATCCCCATGCTAGAGACAGTTGTATATATTAAAACTGCTTCCACAGCTTTCAAATTATTTACAGAAATTCCATCCCTTATTATAAAGAGGACAGAGCCATTTTTTTATTGGACATTTGAGAGCCCATTCAGGTCTAGATGGCTCCTTGTCAAAAGGTAATGCCGTGGCAAATGAGGCTACCCGTGTTGTGCTCCCCACGTTCCTGATGTATAGACCAGGCAAAGCGGGCTCACTCCCTACATCATTTAAATGCCTCCTCCTTACACCAAATGTTTAAAATTGCTAGAGAATGAGCCAGAGAAATAGCAAAGTCCTGCAGCGATGTGTCACCTTGTTGCCAGTCCCTCACCTAGGAGTTAATCCACATGGATTGATTCCTAATGAGGGATGGCAAATGGATATCACTCATTTCCCTTTTTTTGGCAGGCCAAAATAAATTCATGTAACTGTTGATACATATAGTGGATTTGTTCATGCTATGCCTCCTTACAGGAGAAGCATCTCGAGATGTCATTACCCACACCTGACAATGTTTGTCCACTATGGGAAACCCACAGGTTATCAAAACAGATAATGGCCCTGGCTATACTGGGGCTAAATTTCAACACTTTTGTACTCAATTTGATATTAAACATGTCACGGGTGAAAGGAAAAAGTTTAAAATTGTCCCCTAGACAAAAGTTGAAGCCAAAAGCGGGCCCTGGAACTGCCTGTTCCAGAAACTAGCTGATCACAGAAAGAGTAATTGGCACCAGCTGGTTCAGCCACTTTGTTCCAGGAACTAGCTAACCATACTAGCAGCTGACCATAACAGCAGCTGACCATAACAGCAGCTGACCATAATAGCAGGAACTGGTTAACCATAAAGTTAGATTAAAATCTTAAAGAACAATCATGAGAAACAGGAAGTTCTTCCTTGTGATTCGGTAACAATTATGAGAAACAGGAGGTTCTTCCTTGTCATTCGGTATGGTTTTTCCTTTAAATACCCCTTCTTCCAACCGTTTGAGGTCGAACTCCTCTACCCCTGCGTGGGATACGAGTCTCGACCCCAGTGCACTGGTTTCTGTCATCCCTATCAATAAACCTCTTGTTGACTGCATCAAGATCGGTCTCTCGTGAGTTCTTGGGGGGTTGCATCATCCCGAGACTTGAGTGAGAGTCTCCCTGCTCTGGGGATCTTTCAATGGGCATTCCCTATTACTCTTAAGGACAAGATATAGTAGAACGTGCCCATCAGACCCTAAAAAACATGCTTCATCATTTAAGTGCTACCACAGATGCCTATTCCCTTCCCCCCTTACTCCTCGAAATAGACTCAATCATGCCCTTTCTGTGCTTAATTTTCTCTCATTGGATGTTGAGGGTCGATCAGCAATGGACCATTTTTGGCATCCTAAATCGCAAGATTCACATGCCTTGGTGCAGTGGAAGGATCCTCTTATAGGACAATGGAAAGGTCCTGATTTGGTCCTCATATGGGGCCGAGGCTCTGCTTGTATTTATGACAAGGAAAATGCTGGCCCATGATGGCTGCCAGGAAGACTTATTAGGGCTGTTAATTCATCACTGTCCAGAATGGAGCAATCGTCTCCTCCTGAGACTTCTTTCTCTCTTTTTCAGATGCTGCTCATCACAAAGATCCTGCTGACCCTGCCTTGGTTCTGGCTGGTGGTGACACAACCTAATCTACCTCAGCCCTGACCTCCTGTTAGTAGACATTTCCTCTGGAATTATACATGGGCAGTTCTTTCTGATAGACATGACCCAGTTTGGGCTACCTCCAAGATCACTACTACACCATGGTGGCCCCCTAGCTTGATTCCAGATTTGTGTAAGCCTGCCCTAGGTGCTTCAGTCTCCTGGGGGCTGGAAGAGTCCTTTGATTCAGACAAGGCTCCAGAGATAGGTCTTCCGGCTGAGGGCAACAGCGGACAGATCCACGAACAACAAACTCCTGGATGTGACAATTTTCACAGACGCTCTCTTCTATCTGGTCAAGAGTTCTATGTCTGCTCCGGTCCACACTGAAACTGGGCCCTGTCTCATTGTTGTGGTGGCTTAAGTGATTTCTATTGTCACTCCTGGGGGTGGGAGACCACTGGCGAGATCTATTGGCACCCCACTTCTTCATGGGATTATATTACTGTCCTTTATAATGGGACATGCCATGCCTCTATAACCTATCCCAATTTCCGAGATAGGGCCTCAGATACCACCACACGAGGGTGGTGCATCCCTCTCAAAATTCAGTTCACCGAACAAAGAAAGTCCAAAGACTGGTCACGAGGGTATACCTGGGGCCTAAGAATTTATCAAGCTGAGACTAATTATGGTCTTACCTTTACTATAAAATTACTTAAAGAGCCAGTACACTCTTCTGCTCCCATTTCCATGGGTTCTAATCCTGTTTTGGTTCCTTGGATCCCTCCTGGACCCTCTCCCACTCTGCCTGGATCCCCTACTTCTCAAAAAATTACTTTTCCTTCATTTGCAGCCACCCCCTTAATTCCTCATATTCTTCTCCAGAGACTAAAAGCCTGATTCTTACCTTGATCAATCAGACTTTTCTTACAATCAATACTACTTCTCCCTCTGTGGTAAATGATTGTTGGCTGTGCTATCATTCCCAGCCTCCTTTTTATGAAGGTTTTGCAGTTGATGCTGATATTATCCCTACCAATAATTCCCGTTTGTGTCATTGGCAGACAAAGGAATGGAATGGCCTCTCACTTTCACAAGTATCTGGTTTGGGATTGTGTGTTACTGGAAGCAACACTCCCACCCAATATACCCATCTTCGTAATCAGACCCAGATAAAGATTCTAGTTACCTTCTGCCACAAAATGATACATGGTGGATATGCCTTGATGGACTTACCCCTTGTTCGGCTACCGAAGCATTTTCTACTGATAGTTCTGATTTTTGTGTTTTGGTCCAAATTGTTCCTCGATTAGTTTATTATCCCTCTGAGGAATTTTTTCATCTTTGGGATCAGTCTCATGACTCTTCCCTTGGCCTCTCTCGACAGCGGCGTGAGCCATCTCCACCATCACTATTTCTGTTTTATTGGGACTGGGAGCTGTGGGTGCTGGGACAGGAATTTCATCACTTATTCTTTCAAACAGCTGCCACCAAGAATTGAGTACTACCATTGATGCTGATGTTTAATGCCTTCAACAGGGGGTGGATGACCTTACTGATTCCCTCTCCTCCCTTGCTGAAGTGGTCCTTCAGAATCGTAGAGGTCTTGATCTGCTTTTCCTTCAACAAGGGGGACTGTGCGCAGCCCTGAAAGAAGAATGAAGTTTCTATGTGGACAAGATAGGTCTAGTCAAAGAAAGCATGAAGAAAGTGAGAGGGACTAGAAAAAGATGGAGAGAGGGGGGGGGTAGGTGAGCTGGTATCAAAATTGGTTTCCATCTCCTTGGCTGACCACCTTCTTCCATCTTTGTTTGGGGCCCTTAGTTGGCCTTCTTTTGCTCATATCTTTTGGCCCCTGGACCTTTAATCACTTAGCTGGCTTTATTAAACAACAAGTAGATAATTTGGCAGTGAAACCTATTCAAGTACATTATCATAGATTGGCTTTAGAAGATTTAAGTGAAGAAGGCTTGGCTTCAATTCCCATCTCCACCCAACCCCGATCTGGGCGATATTGTCCTTTGACTGCCTAAACATTGGCCCTACTTAGCCTCCTTTACCTTTTAACCTTGGCACTGACATTGATCATGATTCTCTGTCCCCCGGTCAGTCCATGCTGGGTAGAATGCCAAAGACCAGAAACTTTCGAGAGCCTCCCCATTCACCTAAGACAGGAGCCCTGAAGGCTGACAGTGTATCCATTGACTGGTAAGATTGGTTGGCTCCTCGATCGATCCTAAGACAGTTGCTACCCCAAAAGGATAAGAGGGACTTCATTCCCAAGCTATTTGCCACCCTGGAGCGCTAATTTCAGGGACCTTTCATCCTTTATTAAAGGGAGGGGGAGGTGTGGGGAGCTGACTTGCCTGAGACCCCAACATTGAGCTAGTTAGGAGAGAAAAAGAACATATGAAAGTTCACCTAAAGGACCAGCTCAGTGGAAAAAACCTAATGTTCTACCTAAACTTACAGAAGTGCTGATACCAATTTGGTGGTCAGTGTTGCTCAGTAACAAGGCTTGCCAGAAGTGCTGATACGAATCTGGTCCAACAGACCTTGTGGAGGCTCCTGACCTTTTGTTAGGAGCTAACTTCATACGGACCTGGGGCTCATGACCTTTGCAAAAGTGCCAGCTTCCTACAGACCCCTACAGACCTAGGGCTTGTGACCTTTTGCTGAGAGCCAATTTTCTACAGACCCATGGACTGTGACCTTCTGCTAGGGGCCAACTTCCTACAAGACCTAGGCCAACATCCTGCAGGAGTGAGCCAACTACCCTATTGGCTACTACATCAAGGTCTCCCACCCCATGAAGACTTCATCTACCCCCTGCCTTTCTACTGTATATAACCAAAGCCTACAAGCATTAAACTTGTTGCCTTGATCAGACTCTTGTCTTGGCATCCTTCTTCATGACTCTTGTCCTCCATTCTCTTCCAGGTAACCTCTGGACCCTCGTTGACTGTCCTGCAGGATGGGACAACTATAGGTGCAAGAACAGAAGATAGAATATTGAATGGGTTTACCTATACAGAATTTCACCATAACTTAGTCACAAAAGCTATGGTTTTTAACTCTCCATGAGCCTGCAGAGCTGTGACAGATGATGGATGTTTAGCCAGATAATTACTCCTAATGGATATGCATGCAAATATTCTCTGTTGTAAACTTACTTGATTTATGGTTTGAATTTATGCGTAAACTTGTGATGAACTTTTTACCATGTGATCATGTATTCTGAGTGATGTATGAATGCTGAGGACAAAGAGCGGAGACAATCCCCTTTCCCCCTTTTTTCTTAGAGAACTTTCATAGAAAACCTTTTAGAACTTAGAAATTAAGGCTAAAATCACTTCTCAAAGTGTCCCCTTTTTCTTCCTGCAATTTTAACTAGCAGGCCGGGTATTAGAGTTGCACATTCCTGTGGAGATAAAACAAAGGCTACTTTACTTAATCCCCTGCTGTTTTTCAATGATGTTTTAAGCAGTTTCTTCCTTCCAAGGAACACAGAAGGCAGGCCAGTTACTAAAGCCAAGTGACTTAGACTTAAGATAGGTAAAAGTTTTTATTATCATACGGCAACCCTAAATATCTCAGAAGACCAAGTCTTACCCCCACTGATGCTCTTCCCCTTCCACTGCCTCAACAAGAACCAACAAGAAAGAAGAACAGCCAGGGATGGCCCCCGGCATTAGTAATGACACCTTGAACAGGGACTTCTTGATGTGAGCCCTAAAATTCTGTGTGTGTCTCAGAAGAACTAGGATATCATCTAGGGCCTAACTAGCCCACTGATTAGTGAAAATCAGTATAGTACAGGTGAGCAATTGGAATCTATGTGGCCTGAAAAAAGGCACCCCTGCCTGAAAAGAAGCCACCCCGATTGATTGCTGCTAAATATAAAGTTCTAAAATGGAATCTGTGCGTTCAGCCTGAAAGAAGGCATCTAATACGTTACTGCTAAATGCATAGCTGCCTGTCACTTTTTAAAAAAAATTTTTATCTTTATTAACTTGAGTATTTCTTATTTACATTTTGATTGTTATTCCCTTTCCTGGTTTCCGGGCCAACATCCCCCTAACCCCTTCCCCTCCCCTTCTCTATGGGTGTTCCTCTCACCATCCTCCCCCCATTACCGCCCTCCCCCCAACAATCCCGTTCCCTGGGGGTTCAGTCTTGGCAGGACCAAGGGCTTCCCCCTCCACTGGTGCTGCCTGTCACATTTAGTGGGAGTCTTATTGGCTAGTATTAAGCACTGGCCTGCTATCTGGGACTGATCCCATAAGTATAAATAGTTTGTAAGGACCAGCAGAGATTCCACCAACTACTGCTAGCACTGAATTGAATCAGGATGGGACAAAGTGAAATCTACAGAGTTCTTTATAGATGTTATTAAGCATTAAGCATACTCTAAAGAAAAAGGCATTAAGATTAGCACTGACTTTCTTCAGTTTGTACAGGTTTTTAGAAGGGGTAACTGTAGATGTGGGTACATGGGAGAAAGTAGGGTTAGATATTAAAAACTGGTTTACAGAGAATGGAGGATTAGGCATGCCCCTTAGAGCATTTGCTATTGGGAATGTGCTTAGAAAGGCATTGGCAGATGACAAAAAAGCCATAGGTGCTCAGGAGACATTAGATTCACCTCCTTGTGAGGGGATCAGGATCTAAAAACAATGTTTATTCCTCTTCAGAAGTCTGAGAAAAGAGCTCGGGAGAGGATAGAGAAGAAGAATAATCAACATCAGAGGAGGAATCTGACTCAGAAAAGAAATTAACAAAATATCATAAATACAATGCAGCATTTAAGTATAAGGGATTCCACAAAACCACCCCCTGAAAAACGTAAAAAGGGACAGAAGGGGTCTATTGGATCTGCTGCTGCTGCACACCAAGCTCAGCAACAGGGGGAGTCTTTAGGCTGCTTCTCCGTGAGTATGGAAAATAACAAAGAGGATATGGATCCATTATGGGAACCTCGTGAGGGGACTCCATTACTACAGTTTCGCTCAGGATCTAAATAATGTTTATTCCTCTTCATTGAAATTGCTTGTGACTTCTCATGATCACCTTAAAATAGCCAGAGCCTAACTAAAGATAAATTTTTACTGTGGATGGATATATATGTAAGAACTTGGCTCAAAAAGAGTTATCTAAGATGTCTGAAAAAAAAAGAGGGGAATGAAAGGGTTATATGGGGGTTGGGGATTTAGCTCAGTGGTAGAGCGCTTGCCTAGGAAGCGAAAGGCCCTGGGTTCGGTCCCCAGCTCCGAAAAAAAAAAAACCAAAAAAAAAAAAAAAAACAAAAAAAAAAAAAAAAAAAAAAAACAAAACAAAAAAAGAAAGGGTTATATGAAATGTTTATGGGTATTGGGGAATGGTTTGAAGAAACAACTCGACAAAAAAATAACACAGGGAGAGACACTTGGCAACAGGTCAGGCATGAACTTTTGCAACCTTTCAATTTCCAAAATTTAAAATATCTCCAGGTATCTTCTCTGATCACAGTATTATAAAACTTTAAATCAACAACAAACAAATCTCTAGTAATTAAACCATCTCATGAAAACTAAAGAACATATTACTAATGATGGATGATTTAAAAAAAATCAAGAAATCAAAACTGTATGCCCTGCTGGAATTAGATTTAAATACAACTCTAATACAAATCCCCTGAGACACATTAATAGCAATCCTAGAAGGGAAATCTAAAGCTCTAAATATGTAGATTTAAAAACCAGAAAGAGCATAAGTAAATGACTTCAAAATGTAATCCAGGAGTTTTGAATAACAAGAACAATCCAAACCCAAATTCAGTAGACAGCAAAAAAGAATTAAACAAAAATTCAAAGCAGAAATTGATAAAATTGAAGCAGAGAAAAATAATCAATGGCTTTAACAACTGTTCTTTGCTATAGTAAACATCAACAAGATTTGGACCCAAATAACCAAAAGAAAAAATGGAGGAAAGGAAGGAAGGAAGGAAAGAAGAAAGGAAAGAAGGAAGGAAAGAAGAAAGGAAAGAAGGAAGGAAGGAAGGAAGGAAGGAAGGAAGGAAGGAAGGAAGGAAGAAAGGAAGGAAGGCAGGCAAGCCAGTGGGCAGATATAGTGACAGACATGATGGACAGAAAGAAGGAAAGAGACAGATATAGGGAGGGAGGGAAGGAGGAAGAGAGGGAGGGAGAGATCAACCACTAAAGATCTTAACTTTTCCTCACACAAGAAACCTTTGCATAATAAGCAGAGCTAATGACAATAGTTACTGTCTTAAATACTAAAGATGAGCCCTTGTAAAACCTGCTCCAGTATTTTATAGCTATTTCATGATTCCAGCCCCAACTTTCAGAATTACAAGTCTCGCCTTCATTTAGAAATTGCCTTTTCTCTATTGGACATGTTCAAGTTCATTCTATGCTTTCTGGTCCTACGCATGAAGGTAAGGATTAAATTAATTCCTTGATAAAAAAAGTTGTTGCTTTTCCTACAAAGGCAACTTTGCAAAAATCTTACAGCACTCAGTTAAATTGTTCCTGCATCCCTACAGAGCTGCTAGCTTTTCCTGGGAGTTAACCCCTCACACGAGCCTGTATCCTTGTGACTTAAAACAGACAGATGTTACACATGCCCTGTCTTTTGGAAAGTTAGCCTTTATTCCTGTACAAATGGACACTTAATTCTCATTGTTATTTATACCTTTGCCTAACCTGGGAAAACTTTCAAGGACATGATACAGTATTTGTTTCATTATTTTATAATCTTGGATAAACCAAGGGCTTTTAAAAATCAGACAATACCCTTGTTTGAAGCTGAAGAGCTTTTTTAAAAAATTGGTGTTTGACTTTTTCTCATACTCCTGACATTCCCTACAGTTCACAGGGGCACGCTATTATGAAACAAACTCATTAAACCTTAAAAGACAGACCTCTCGATTAGAAAATAAGATCATGGGGTTGGGGATTTAGCTCAGTGGTAGAGCGCTTGCCTAGCAAACGAAAAGGCCCTGGGTTTGGTCATCAGCTCTGAAAAAAAGGAAAAAAAAAAAAAAAACAAAAAAAAAAAAAAAAAAAAATAAAAAGAACAAAAAAAAAAAAAAAAAGAAAAATAAGATCATAATTACTCATCCTGGAAGTGGGTTTGGCTTAATGCTGCGTATGTTGTGTTAATTTCAGTCCCCAAAACTGCAGGGAAGACACCGAGGGACTGCACCTCAGTTGATTCTGATTGGTAAATAAAGATGCCAGCTCGTGCACATGTCTTTCATTTTTGAATCCAGAGAGCTCTTGGGCAGGTGTGCGTGCAACCTGTTGGACACAGAGAGCAGTTTAACTAATTCACACTACACGCAGCCCCTTATCATATGTTATAGAACAAAAAAATAAGTTCCCCATTAAAATCTCAAGCCTCTAGCAAGATAAAGACCTACTAATTGGACAATAAAAGAGACTGAATGTTTATTCAGGAGTAGCCCACTTCAGCCATCATCATCTGGAGACTCCCCACCCAAGCTACTGACCCCATCAAAAGAAGATACTGAAGACACAGTTCCTGATTGCATCTGATTGAGCTTTTAATTCTATATCCAGGGGATACAGGGGATGCAAAATTGTTAAATATAAATCTATATGTGTCATTTCCTACCAGGATGCTATCTGACTAATTGTATAATTTCACCATGTGTCATACTGCTTTTTCTCATTATATACTAGCTACCTTACACTTTGTTTTCAATTATTTTGTAACAGCCTTGATATAATGATCCTGCTGTTTACATTGGATCAGACTGTTAATCGGAAGTGTGAGGTCTGACTGAAGCCCTTCCCACACTGCTAACCGTGCAGGGTTACTCTCCTGTGTGGACCCTCCGGTGAGCACTAAGCCCTGAGCTCCAGATGAATTCCTTCCCACACTCCTCACACTTGAATGGCTTCTCCCCAGTGTGAATTCTCCGATGGACTTGGAGACCAGATTTTTGACTGAAGGCCTTCCCACAGGTGTCACATTTGTAAGGCTTCTCCCCTGTGTGAACCCTCTGGTGGGATTGGAGGTGTGAGACCTGACTGAACCTCTTCTGGCACTCATTGCATTGGAAGGGTTTCTCGCCGGTGTGAATTCGCTGATGAGTTCGTAGACTTGAGGCAAGACTGAAGCCTTTCCCACACTCTGTGCATTCATAGGGCTTCTCTCCTGTGTGGACCCTCCGGTGAGCAGTAAGCCCTGAATTCAAGCTGAACTCCTTCCCACACTCCTCACACTTGAATGGCTTCTCCCCAGTATGAATTCTCTGATGGATTTGAAGACTGGACCTCTGGCCGAAGGCTTTCCCACACGTGTCACACTTGTAGGGCTTCTCCCCAGTGTGCACTCTCTGGTGGGCCTGGAGGTTCCAGGCCTGACTGAATCGCTTCTGGCATGCATTGCATTTGAATGGCTTCTTGCCAGTTTGGACTCTTTGATGAGCCTGTAGACTAGACGCTAGACTGAAGCTTTTCCCACACTCCTCACATTTATAGGGTTTCTCTCCTGTGTGAACTCTCTGGTGGGTGTGAAGGTTTGAACTATAGCTGAAGCGTCTGCCACAGTATTCACACTTATATGGCTTCTGATCTGCATGAATTTTCTCGTGGGCCTGGAAGTGTGACAAATAATTGAAGCCCTTCCCACACACCTCACACTTGTAAGGTTTCTCTCCAGTGTGTACTCGGCGGTGGATGTTGAGATCCATGCTACAGCGGAAGCTCTTCCCACAGCTGTTGCACCGATAGGGCTTCTCCTGTATGTGCACTCTCTGGTGAGTCTGAAGATGCGAGTCCCGGCTGCTGCCCTTTCCACTCACATCGCGATGAGATGTCTTCTCTTTTATATGCATCTGCCGGTGTCTTTGGAAACTTGAGGCTGAACTGAAACACTTCCCACACTCTTCACATTTATATGGCTTCTCTCCCGTGTGGACCCGCTGATGGCTGTGGAGGTTGAAGCTCAAGCTGAAACACTTCCCACACTCTTCACATTTATACGGTTTCTCTCCTGTGTGGACCCGCTGATGAATGTGAAGGTTGAAGTTCAAGCTGAAGCACTTCCCACACTTGTCACATTTGTACGGTTTCTCCTTGCTGTGGAATCTCTGGTGGGTGTGAAGGTTTGAAACACAGCTGAAGCGTTTACCGCACTCTCCACACTTATATGGCTTCTCTCCTGTGTGAATTCTCTCGTGGTCCTGGAGGTGTGACCACCGCATGAAACCCTTCCCACACACCTCACACCGGTAAGGTCTCTCACCAGTGTGTACTTGGCGGTGGATGCTAAGACCAGAGCTACGACTGAAGCTTTTCCTACAGCTGTTGTCCCTGCAGGACTTCTCCCCCATGTGCACTCTCTGGTGAGTCTGGAGAGCTGAGCTCTGACTGAAACCCTTGCCACACTCATGACACCAGTAGCGCGTTCTTCCTGGATGAACACTTTGTTGAATGGGGACGCTAGAGCTATGCCTGCTGTCCTCCTGTGTTCTATGTACAGGGGAATGCTGAGTCAACAGCTCTGGCTTGTTTTTCATCAGAGTCTGCAGACAGTGTTTCTGATGGTTCTGTCTTTTCCTAAGATGTGTTTTACACCAAGACCCCTGGGCTCTCCCAGACAGAAATTCCTGATTTTCAGTAGTGCTGGAATGGTCACGTGTCAGACTGTCGAGAGAACTGTCATCCTCAGAAGGCCGGCGAGGCTCCTCTGCTTCCCTGTGGCAGGAGGAGTGGCTTTGCTCCAGGAAGTGAGAACCCTTTTCTTGAGTGTTGACTACAGCTTCCGGAGCTCTGGCCAGTTTGTTGGCATCATGGCCTGTTATTTCCCAGTACAGAAGCTGCCCCAGTAAAAAGCACCTTACTCCTGTTGCATCAACGGTCTTCATCTTATTTGGACTCTGGCCTCCTGAAAGAACAGAGAATAGAAGGTGATATCAGCAAGGACGGGGACGTTATTTCTCCCTGGAAACATTAACTGGAGACCAGCATCCAAGATGAACATACAAGGGTTCTGAGGAAGAAAGATCTAGAACAAACAGGACGCACATTCAAGAACCAGCCACAATTGACCATGAGACTGTCGGGAGCAGAGAAAACCAGACCTGCCTGGTCCGAACCTGACTCATCCAAATTATGAGAGTATAATGGGAAGGCACGGGGAGCTTTGGAGGCTGAGGAAGAGATAAACAGCAAAGGCCCAAATGATGATGTCCAGTTTGAGGAAGTTACTGTGTTTCAGAGAACACAAGTAGGAGGGGATTGGAATAACTTCATCTCACAAGCATGCTTGGAAACTATGAGGAGAGAGCTACAGCTACACTGATTAGGGAAGGGATTTTTCTGGAGGTAGGAGGGAGGGGAAAGGGTGGGTGTGGGGAGGGGGAGGCAGCCTAGAAGGGCAGGAGCGAATGGGTAGTGTCCCCCCCCCCTCCCCGAGCTGAGGACCGAACCCAGGGCCTTGCGCTTCCTAGGCAAGCGCTCTACCACTGAGCTAAATCCCCAACCCCGAATGGGTTTCTTTAAATGCCTGTTTTCCAACCCAAGAAGGCCAGGCTCACAAAGGAGCAGGGGGAAGGGGCTCAATAAAGAAGGCAGATCTCAGCTGCCAACCTAACACAGACGTCCTGACAGAATAACAAAGCTTATAACACTATTTGAGAGGTACACCAAAGAAACGAGAAGATAAACAAAGACCAAACTATAAGGACAGGAAACAGCTACGATGAACGGGACAACTGCTGAAGCTGAAAACAGAAACAAGTGCCTTAGAAGATCCCTGTTCCCGGGATGCAGTTAGCTCAGCGGCTTGTACAACACATCCGGCCGGCATGGTTAGTGTGAGAGAGAAGAGGAAGCAGAGGGATGGGGCTACAAGTTGGGAGAGGGATGCTCTTGTGAGCGACAGGGAAAGATGCTGCTGCAGCTGCACAAGGGGCACAGGCTTCATGGAGCTGTTGCCCAAAATGTGCAACCATTCCGATTTTGGTGTACGTCACCACAACTAAATCTAACTCTGTGGTACCAGGTGTGGTGGTGCTCAGACAGCAGCAGAGGCAAGGGGGGAATAGGGAGAGTGAGCGGGAGGCGCGTGTAACGCTGCCTCTCCGAGAAGGGCCTGTGAGGACTGCTGAGGAGACAGATGACGGGGGTGTTAAAGGGGAGGAGGTCACTGCACTCCGACAGGGAAGAGCATTCTGAGACACAAAGACCAAAACTGTTGTAGAAATTATTTAATCCTGACCCAGGGTTTATACCCTGCCTTGGCCATTTAGTTCTCAGATAAAAGACACAGAACCTGGGCTGGAGAGATGGCTCAGCGGTTAACAGCACTGACTGCTCTTCCAGAGGTCCTGAGTTCAAATCCCAGCAACCACATGGTGGCTCACAACCATCTGTAATGAGATCTGGTGCCCTCTTCTGGCCTGCAGTCACATATGCAGGCAGAATGCTGTACATAAAATAAATAAGATAAATCTTAAAAAAAAAAAAAAAAAAAAGACACACAACCTTTATATTTACCATAAGCCTTGAAAAGCACAAGAGCTGGGCATAGTAACCCTTTATGTTCTTAGGTTCCACTGTCCTATCGACAACCCTGAGTTATTACTTACTGTGTTTCATCTGGACTGCTCTTAAGTCCAGTTGGCCAGCCCCCAGGGCCATGTTCTCTTGAGCTCACCTAACCTATGGCTGCTTCTCCTTCATCCTTCACCTTCTCTTCCCCCTCATTGTTGTCTTCCCAGCCCCAAGCCTGAGCATCTTTTTTTTTTTTAAAGATTTATTTATTATATATAAGTACACTGTAGCTGTCGTCTTCAGACACACCAGAAGAGGGCATCAGATCCCATTACAGATGGTTGTGAGCCACCATGTAGTTGCTGGGATTTGAACTCAGGACCTCTGGAAGAGCAGTCAGTGTTCTTAACCACTGAGCCATCTCTCCAGCCCAAGCCTGATCATCTTAAACCCCACCTATGTCTCTCCTGCTCAGCTATTGGCTGTTGGCATCTTTATTTATCAAGCAGAGATAACTCGGGAGCTGGGCCACCAGGGTCTAAGTGAAGACTCCAGCTCTTGGGGGCCCACACTGCAATAGGCAGCAAGACCAAACCTCAACATGAAAGCAGGGGGTGTGGGGAAGGAGATCAGTAGAGCTGGAGTGTGAGGGACTAGGAAGATAGATTTCCAGTCAGGCCCAGTGGACTAAATAAACCTGTAATCCTCATGCTTGGGAAGCTGAGGCAGGAGGATCACAAGTTTCTGGCCAAGACTGGTCTACATAGCAAGACTATTCCACAAAACAATAATTTACCAACAACCTGATTCTACAGAGTGAAACGGGTACCCAACGGTCTGAGACAATGGGATTCTTCAGTTGTGGGGAGGAGGAAGCACCCAACACAGGACCAGAAGCAGTCCTGGGCGTTGAGGGACTGTATTTACTTGTCTGGGTCAAGCACATAAGAAAGGAGTTGTGAAAATCCTTGAAACTAAGGAAAGCCTTCAAGGCAGAGAATGTGTTCAGGGTGTCCCTGCATGGAGGCCCAGAGAGGCCATTGCGTGAAGCTGGGAAGGTAAAGATTGCCTTGACCCCAGTAAGTTAGAAGTGTGACAGACGTGGGATGCCTGTCAAGGAGAGCTGCTAACAGGGAGGGGAGCCAGCCCAAGGGAGGAAGTGTGCTGCAGTCAACGGCGCTGAAAGGAGCTGGAGAGCTGCGGGCACCGTGATATCGGACAGAGGTGCGGAGTCTGGAGTTTGCTCTCCTGGTTTCTCTTCTTGCTTTGGTTCAGCGTCTCCTCACTGTGCTCCCTTCCCCCCCTTCTACACTGGGAGAGCCTGTGCCCCTGTGTGTGGGATTCTGTGATCTGCTCTTTGATTTAGATTTTATAGGGGGTTACAGTGAAGAGATCGTATGAGAGGAGACACTGAACTTTGAACTGTGAAATCATTGTTGAGACTGTGGTAGACTCTGGGGACTTTTGTGGTTGGACTGAGTTGTGCATTCTGCTATGGCTACAAGTCCATGGGGGCCAGGGACGGAATGTGGTGGACAGAATAGGTATGGCCGCCACAGCCTCATGTGTTAGGAAGTAGCAAGACTCGAAGGTATCAGAAGGTGTGGCCTTGTTGGAGGAAGACTGTCGGCGGTGTGGGCTTTATAGTTTTGAGTACTCTAGCCAGGCCCAGTATCTCTCTCTTGATGCTGCCTACATATCTGGATGTAGAATTCTCTGCTACCACGTCTGCCTGAACGCTGCTACGCTCCCCGCCGTGATAACAGTGGAGTAAACCTCGGAAACGGCAAACAAGCACCACTAAATGCTTTCCTTTACGGTCATGGCATTGACTAAGGCAAACATAAATACGCAGTGCACATACACACACTTACACACACAAACACACACACACACACACACACACACACACACACACACAAGAAATGTTAAAAAAAATAGTATTTAAAGCACAACATCTATGTACAAAATGCAGTTTTAAAGAATAAAGTGGAGGCCGGAGAGGTGGCTCGCCATACAGAGCACTGGGTGCTTTTGCAGAGGACCCAGGGTGGGCTCACAACCATCTGTAACTCCAGATCCAGGGTTTACAGCCTGGATCTTCTGGCCTCTATGGACATCACGAGTGAGTGTGGCACAGACACACATGCAGACAAACACTCAAATAGACATGAAATACAAACTAAGTAAACCTGAAAGGAAAGCAGTGGAGAGCAACACACACACGGGATGTGAACTTCTGACATCGCCAAGGACACAGGGCCCCATCCTCACCCACTGCCAGGAGGTTCCTGAGGTTCTCCAGCATCACATCGTGGTACAGCTTCCTCTGGGCAGCGTCCAGCAGCCCCATCTCCTCCTTACTGAAGACCACGGCCACGTCCCTGAACGTCACTGCCTCCTGTGACAGCAAACACATGACACCGCAGATTCATATCCAATGCCACTAGGACCTGAGCGTCTATTCACATAGCGTCTATTGTCCTAGTTATGGCTTCTATTGCTGGGACAAATCACCATGGCCAAAAGGGCAAGTGGGGGAGAAAAGGGTTTATTAGGCTTACACTTCCATATTCCTGTTCACTACTGAAGGAGGTCAGAATGCTTACTGAAACAGGGCTGGGCCCTGGAGGGAAGAGCTGATGCAGAGATCACGGGGAGGTGCTGCTCACTGGCTTGCTCATCATGGGTTGCTCAGCCTGCTTTCTTATAGAACCCAGGACCATCAGCCCAGGGATGGCCCCACCTGCATTGGGCTGGGCTCTCCCACACTGACCACTAATTGAGACAAGGCCTTACAGCTGGATCCTAAGGAGGCCTTTCCTCAACTGAGGCTCCTCCTTCCCTTCCGACTCTAGTTGGTGTCAACCTGACACACATCACCAGACAGCACACCTATTCACCTGTCCATGGCTACAGGGGGGTGCTAAGGGACAAAGAGAGAAAATGCTGTGCAAGGAACTTGATGTCATTTCCACAGCTGGGTCTCTAGGTCCAGGACATTAACTGTAAAGTCATGGATTTCAGAATTAGCGTCAACCACTGTCAGGGGTAATGTGCTGACTTTGTACTGGAGACAGCTGGCAATGCCCGGCTACTCCTATACCCATGATGCCCAGCTCCTCCTACACCCATGATGCTCAGCTCCTCCTATACCCACGATGCCCAGTCCACTTCTCTAATTCTTTTTTTTCTTCCTTTTACACTTTCCCATGCACAGTGCACTTTGAGCACATGTCCCCACTGTCCCCTCTCATCCCTCCTCCTCCAGACCTCTCTTCTCACCAATTCCCCTCTTACTCCATGCAGTTCAGAGAGGCTCGGCTGCAGTTCACTTACCTAGCATGCAGGGGTCCTGTTTCCAATCCTAGCCCTGTGGGGAACGGGGAAGCAGCCCGACTTACCTGTAACTTGGTCATCGTTCTCTTCTCTTTGAGACAAGGCAGGGCTCTGGGAAGCAAGCTGGGGGAGGAAGGGCTTCGTGAGCACATTGCTAGGACAGTCGGTCCACATGGCTTCCTCAGCTTCTCCATCAGCCCCGAGTGCTGTGCGGCTGAGCCGGCTTTCCTACCTACTTCCTGCTGATCGCTAGTGTAAGGCACCGGGGTATCAGACCACGGGTGCCTCACCTCACTCACAGCAAAGGGTTAGGAAAGCCACATTCTCTATTTCCAGGAGGAGCTTCAGAGATGTGGGGTGCCCCTACCTTCACAAGGCTGCCTGTGGTGATAGGTTTTCCAGAAAAACAAATGTTTAAGAAGCCCGAACTCTGATGATTGCTGTGTCATGACTGACCACCACTCTCAGAAGGGTCTGTCAATGTGACAGCTATCTTACGTATTATCGTTTCCATACATGGGAATGAAATTATCCCCCTGTGTCTCACGTAAAAGGTTTAATAACATTGTTTACTTGAAATAGCCTCTACAAAGTCTCTTCTCCCACGCTCATAAAGATAACAACTAATAAAAACCTAAAGCTGTGAGGTAAGGGGAGTTTGGCCCTGGGAGATTGCTCAGCAGGTAAAGGTAACTGTCACTGAAACTGATCTGCTGAGTTCTAGTCTCTGGACCCCACACAGTGGAAGGAGAGACTGGGCTTCTAAAAGTCGTCTTCTGATCTCAGTATATAAGCTGTGGCACGTCTACATCTCTAAGCAAGTTAGTAAGTAAGTAAATAAGTGTACTGGCTGGTTTTGTGTGTCAACTTGACACAAGCTGGAGTTAGAGAAAGGAACCTCAGTTGAGGAAATGCCTCCATGAGATCCAGCTGTAAGGCATTTTCTCCATTAGTGATCAAGGTGGGAGGACCCAACCCACTGTGGGTGGTGCTATCCCTGGGCTAGTAGCCTTGGGATAAGAGAGCAAGCTGAGCAAGCCAGGGGAAGCAAGCAAGCAAGCCAGTAAGTAACACCCCTCCATGGTCTCTGCATCAGCTCCTGCTTCCTGCCCTGCTTGAGTTCCAGTCCTGACTTCCTTTGGTGATGAACAGCAACGTGGAAGTGTGAGCTGAAAAAACCCTTTCCTCCCCAACTTGCTTCTTGGTCGTGATGTTTGTGCAGGAATAGAAACCCTGACTGAGACAAATTGGTACCAGGTATGGGATATTCCTGTGAAAACGTGGCCATGTTTTGGGGAGGACTGTGGAAGGACTTTGGGACTTTGGGCTAGAAGAGCTATTGGGATGTTGAGAGCTCTGTGGAATGCTCTGTAGGAGCTTGGAAGGTAATGTTGAGAATAGTGCAGAAGATGGAAGCCTGGCTTGTGAAATTTCAGAGGGAAGATCAAAGACTCTTATCAGGGCTGTTGCTGTTTTGATTGTGAAGATTCTGTGATTTTGGTTAGCTGGGGCTGAAGAATCAGCTGTGATTAATTAGATACCAGAACTACTAAAGCGAAACCTTGCATTACTGGGACTATTGATGCTGGTCAGCTGGAGCTAAGAAATTAGTGGTGATTAAGAAGAGACCAGCATCATTGAGGTGAAATCTTCTGGGAAGTGTTTTCTGAGAGCACAAAGAGGCTGTGTTCCAGAGAAAGCCAAGGTTGTATCTCGTGCTGTAGCTGGACTTGGTAGTGTGTAAGAGTCACCCAGATGGTACTGGTTTTGAAGGCATGAAGGGGTCATGAAATGCAGCTGAGGCTGGGCACTGTGAGAGGCCAGGAGAAGCCATTGGTGAAGGTGCAGCCTTAGCTGCAACTGATGGCCCAGGACTGAAGGGGTCATGCAAAGGAGTTGAGGCCTGGCACCATGAAGAGAGCCTGTGAGAGGCTATTGGTGAAGCCTAGTTGCATCGGAAGACAGCAGTGTTTTGGAGATGCCAGTACCATGAGATGACCACCAAGAACAGCAGCAGCAGTGGAGAACAGACAGCTGGAGCCTAGAAAACAAAGTGTGTGCTACGAAGGGCAGAGCTGGAGAAGTGACCCAAGCCCTTGGGAGCTCAGAAGATTGTGAGTGGATCCCAGACATTGGACAGTTAAGAGGTTGATTTCACTTTTGATCATGACTGTGTCCTGATATTTTTCCCTCTTGAAGGAATAAAGTGTTTTAGTGGATCCCACAGTTAAGAGACTTTGAATTGTAAAAAGATTTTGAATTTTAAAAGAAATTTAAAAGGATTGAAAATTTTTTTTCTTTTTTCTTTTTTTCGGAGCTGGGGACCGAACCCAGGGCCTTGCGCTTGCTAGGCAAGTGCTCTACCACTGAGCTAAATCCCCAACCCGGATTGAAATTTTAATATGTAAGAATTTGTAAAGACTGTGGGACTCTTAAAGTTATTTAGATCTTGCAGATGAATAAGAAAGTAAGGGTTGAGGCTTAATAGTGATGTATTTGTGTGTCAACTGGACACACAAAGTGACAAGGGGTCAATTGTACTGACTGGTTTTGTATGTCAACTTGACACAAGCTGTAGTTATCACAGAGAAAGGAGCCTCTGTTGAGGAAATGCCTCCATGATTTCCAGCTGTAAGGCATTTTCTCACTTAGATATCAAGGGGGGAGGACCCAGCCCATTGTGGGTGGTGCCATCCCTGGGCTGTAGTCTTGGGTTCTATGAAAAAAAAAGCAGGGGTTGGGGATTTAGCTCAGTGGTAGAGCCCTTGCTTAGGAAAGCGCAAGGCCCTGGGTTCGGTCCCAACCTCCGAAAAAAAAAAAAGAACCAAAAAAAAAAAAAAAAAAAACAAAAAAAAAAAAAAAAAACAAAAAGAAGTGTGAGCTGAATAAATCCTTTCCTCCCCAACTTGCTAAGACAGTAAGTAAGTACGAAAGAAAGTAAGAAAGTAAATAAATACAAAAATTACATCAAAACCAGAGTTGCATACCATTTAAGGCTTCAGGACACTGGACATCTCTCATTACAGCTCCTCTGCCAGGCTCTCATGGGAAGCTAGACTCTTCTGGGGCTCCACAAGCAGCTGAGATGGGTCCAGGAATCCCGAGCAGCGCCACCTCAGGCAGAGCCCAGCTAGAGAGGACCGGCCGCCGCCTCCGCCGCCGCTTCCACCGTCGCCCACTTCTCCCCGGCGCAGACTCCGTCCCCGAGGAGACACACCGGGAGCACGAGCGCACAGGGCCACAGAATAATCCAGGTTCTCACTTCACTTAAAGTGCCACCAGGCCGCCTTGGCTTGAGGAAATGGAAGCGACTTTGGCAGCTGCGGGAGCGGGAATGCCTATTCCCAGAATGCCTCAGTGGAAGCGCCTAGCTCTGGTGCTCTTCCCCAGAAGACATTCTGGGACTACATTTCCCAGAATGCTAACGTTTGGTTATACTCCAGGCTGTTTTAACTATAGTTAGGTAGTTAGGTCCCTAGAAATAGCTTTTTGGGAGCTTGTTCTCCTGAGTTGCTTTTTTTTGTTTTTGTTTTGTTTTCCATTTGTAAAATGCCACGAAAAACAACTGTAGATACATTTTTTGGGTGGTAGTGGTGATGGTCGTGTCCTGTCCGCCCCCCCCCATCCGTCCGCGTCCCTGTTCCGTCCGTTTCCCCCACCCCGCGTGCGCAAGACAGAGTTTCTCTGTGTAGCCCTGGCTGCCCTGGAACTCCTTCTATATCCAGGGTAGCATGGAAGTCTTAGACCTACCTGCCTCTGCCTCCCAAGTGCTGGGATTAAGGGCATGGGCCACCATGTCCTGCTGTTTTTAATAATAATGTCCACCATGCAATGTTTTTTAAACATTGAAGTCCTGTATTATATTGCATTATAAAAGCTAAAACTTCAATTTTGAAGCTATAGGAGCTTGATTCAGCAGTAGAATCAGAGTCCCTTCACAGAATCCCGGTGAGGAGTGAGGGTACAGCACCTGCCTAGAATCTTCTAGAGAGGGGCTGGGAAAAGTGACCTGGTGATAGAACACAGACTATTTTTGTCAGTGTTAGGTTGCTGTGAAGAGACACCATCACCAAGACAATTCTTAAAATAGAGAGCTTTTATATGGGGACTTTTTAACCCTTTCACACCTTAGTCCATTATCATCGTAGCAGGAAGTGTGGCAGCCAGCTATGAAGAGCCATTCAAATATTTGAACGTTGGGCAGAGGCTACTCTTATCTAAATCACCACACTCCACTCACTCCCTCATCCCCATAGGGTTATAGGTACAACATAACGCCCATGACCAGCAAAATTGCTTGGCAGGTAAAGGCATTTACCCAACCCAGCTCAAGGACCCGAGTTCAATCCTTGAAATATGAAGAGTGGGAGGAGAGAACTGACCCCTGTATATTTCCTTTGACCTCCACCAAAATTGTTGTAGCACACTGATGCACACACACACACACACACACACACACTTAATTAATTAATAAAAATAAACTAATGAAAGAATAAAAAAATGCAGCTAAGAAGTCAGAAGTTTAAAAAAGCCCCAAATACCTCAAATTCCAGACCCTGCCCTCTACCTGTACTAGCTGACCATAAAGTTAGATTAAAATCTTAGAAAATAATCTTGAGAAACAGGAAGCTCCTCCCAGGAACTGATGGACCATAAAGTTTAACAATCTTGAGAAACAGGAAGCTCCTCCTTGTAATTTTTCATTAGTATTCTCGACACTTTCCAATGACACCATCCCTGCCCCCTCGGGTTGTGGTTTCTCCCTTTAAATACCCTTTCTCCCAGCCTTTCGGGGTCGAACTCCACTGCCCCTGCGTGGGATAGGAGTCTCGACCCCAGTGCACTGGTTCCTATCAATAAACCTCATGTTTATTACAGCAAGGACGGTCTCACGTGAGTTCTTGGGGGGTCGCATCATCCCGAGACTTGAGTGAGGGTCTCCCCGCTCCGGGGGTCTTTCACTACAAGGGGTTAGAGCACTTGCCTAGCAAGCTCAAGGCCCTGGGTTCGGTCCCCAGCTCCAAAAAAAAAGAAAAGAGAAAAAAAAAAACCTACAAATTATAAGAAGACAGCTTACTTTGTCTCTGTTTCACTGAAAATCCACTTCAGACCCCACCATGCCACAGCAACTATGTTATTATGACTCTTGCCCGAAGGACAGTTCAACTCAGTGTTACACTCTCATTCCCACTCTCTCCCAAATCATAACAAAAACATGACCATTCACCATGCATGGCTGCAGGAGCCCTGAGTCTCAGAATGAATCTGCTATAAATTGTAGTTCAGGTTATAGGTGTGTGTATAGAACAGTGAGTCACAGAGAGAAGAATATAGACTCTAATCCACTGGTATACACCCATTCATTTCCTTAAAAACCAGATTTATTTTTACGTGCGTGTGTGTGTGTGTGTGTGTGTGTGAGAGAGAGAGAGAGAGAGAGAGAGAGAGAGAGCGCATACAAGAGGGTGTCAGGTTCCCTGGGGTTGGAGTTACAGGCTGTTTGTCAACTTGACGCTGAGAGGGAAGAGGAAGCCTCAACTACAAAGACGCCTCCATGAGACTGGTCTGTAGGGAACTTTATGAGGCCTTTTCTTTATTCATGATTGGTGTAGGAGAGCCCCACTCACTGTGAATGGTGCCATCCCCGAGGAAATGCTCCTAGGTTGTATAGAAAAGCAAGCTTAGCAGCCAGGCCTGTGGCCTTTGATCTCATCTCTCAGGAGGTGGAGGTAGGAAGATCTTGGTGAATTTGAGTCCTGCTTGGCCTACAAGGTGAGTTCCAGGACAGCCATTGTGATCCCACATCAAAAAACAAAGAAGGAAGGAAGGAAGGAAGGAAGGAAGGCAGGCAGGCCAGCCTACCAAGCCATGGACAGCAAGCCTGTGGGGCAGTGTTCCCCCATGGTTCCTGCTTCAAGTGCTACTCTGGCTTCCCTCAGTGACTAACTGTGATTGGCATGTGCAATCCGAATATACCTTTCTTCCCCATGTTGATTTTTGCTCAGTGTTTTGTCACAGTTACAGAAAGCAATCTAGAACAAGGAGTTTTCTCCTGCTTTTGGAAATGTTTTCAGTGTAGCTGTGTTTTTGTTACATTGTTTTGGCTCCTGGTGGATCACACCCATGTACCCACCCAGGAGCTATCTTTGGTTTCATGAATGAAACACACACACACACACACACACACACACACGTGTGCATTAGCTTATTTTTAAAATGCCTTGGCTACCTCGAAGGCTGGGCACCCCTAAATCTTCCCCTGCTTTCCCAGGCCCAATTGGGGAAGTGGCCTGTGGCCTCTTACCTGAAGTCTCACAGGGCTGGTTGGTTTATTTCCTGCCATTCCTGCGCCCCATCCTTCTACATCAAGTCATGGGGATTCTTTCATTTCCTCAACTCACAGGGTCCCGCCCCATGCTCAGCCATTGGCCATTGGCATCTTTTGGTTTTGAGTGATCAAAAACCAATTGAGAACAAGGACTTTTATCATTTGGACATGCATATTCCTGATTGAATCAAAGCATTAGAACCAGTCTCTAACACCTCACTTTTTCTGTCCAAATTAAAAAAAAAAAAAAAACCTCTCAGACATAAATTGACTACAACCACAATTATGCAAATCATAGAATATGATATACATTAGCATCTAGTTCATCATATTTGTCAGTTAAAGTACTCTACCATCATTCCTAACTTAAAGAGTTTATGATCTACACCTGAACTGTGTCTTGATTTTAGCCTGTAACACCATCTGAAAACCATATTTTAACTCTATATCATATCTTTTAATGTTAAACAACTTAAGTTTGCTTATGGGACTATAATTAGTCTTCAACCCCATCAGAGATCCTAGAACAAATTAAATATTACCTGGGTATATAGGTAGTACCAAACATAGCTTTCTACTAGGAAAGCTCATTAAGGATTCCACTGCTTTCCAAATCCAAAGTCCCCAAATCCACATTCTTCCAAACAAAGCATGGTCAGGCCTAACACAGCAATACTCCAGTCCCTGGTACTAACTTCTCTGTCTTAGAGATTTACTGAGGTGAACAGACACCATGACCAAGGCAATTCTTATAAGGACAACATTTAATTGAGGCTGGCTTATAGGCTCAGAGGTTCAGACCATTATCATCAAGGCAGAAGCATGGCAGCATCCAGGGAGGCATGGTGCAGCTGAGAGTTCTACATCTTCATCTGAAGGCTGCTAGGAAAAGATTGACTCTCAGGCATCTAGGACAAGGGTTTCAAAGTTCATGGCCACAGTGACACACCTACTCCAACAAGGCCACATCTCTTAATAGTGCCACTCTCTGGGCCATGCATACACACACACACACACACACTACCAAAAGAAGATGACACTTTTTTTTTTTTTTTTTTTCTGTGGAACCTTGAGCTGACAGGCTCCTCTGTTCATTTCCTGATAGCAAGAGGTCACCTTTTATGTCTCTCTTGAACCTCAAATCCTTAGTCCAATCTTTGCCCTTTCCACAGTGGTAACAATTCACTGGAAGCTTTCGTGTTTCATAGCAAGCGGAACCTGTTGGTCTCTTCTACAAATACCATATTCTCCAGAGTCAATGCACGTGTGTGTTGTGCTCCAAATATTCTAGCCTTATAATTTCTTACAATTCACCACAATTAAGGCATCAGGCATTTTGACTCTGGAGACTTCTAGCTATGGCTCGCCCTTTGATATTGGCAAGATGCTCCTGAAAGCCAACACCAGTTGTCTCACTTAAGGGTGCATTGATCAGGGCTCCTCCTGCTTTCAATGGTCTGGATGCTCTCTTTCATTCAGTGTTTGCATTTTCAAATGCTAAGATCTCTATCACTGACTGTCTGATTTCAGGGTCTTATAGGACTCGACAGCTGAACCCAAACTCTGTAAGAAGTCAGTAAATGCTGACCCTGTTTTACCTTAGTAAGTGTGGTGGATTTTTCCCCGGCTCCTAGATCATAGCTCAAGCTTTGAAAGCTGCAAGACAGCATTGTTCAAGTATGACATCTTCAGATTGGGTTTGTTATTGTCAGTTATCCATACTGCCCATCACCTTGCTTTTGGTCTTTACCAGCATTTATTCCCTCTGCTATATTATCTTGTTCTATTTTTGTGACATCGTCCCCCCACCAGGATAAACACTGTCATTGTTGACTAGCTTCTAGCACAGCTGACAGCAATCCCTTCCAATCTTGGGGAATAACTATGCTGCATAGCCAGTTACTTAACAATTGCTTAATAAATGGAGAATGCAAGCCATACAATACAATAGCCTCTTTAAAATGTTTTAGATCCAACTCATTGTGAACATAACCACCATCTTTGGCAGGTATATGCTGTACAAAGACCGGGAAGGCCCAAGGTGCCTATGTAGCCCCCAACCAAATCCTGTGGTGGTGCCCTTGGCTGAACACTAACCAGTTATTCCTGTTCCACCACCTGCTCTTCCGGACACCTTATCTCACAGAGGTGTTCTGGGCACCCAGCAGTGAAAGCGCAGGAAGCAGGGTGGGGTGGCAGTTTGCTTTCCAGCCTAGTTTGCTTCTCTCTTCTATCCTGTGGTAAATTCCTGGCCTCAGGCACCAAGCCTGAATGAACCCTGTTATTCTCTGCCAACTGGCTCTTTTGCTTTCTAAGCACTTTAACCGCTATCCACAAACTCTCTAAGTACATAGCCAACTCTGATATCCTTTCTAACACACTGGAATTGACTGAACCTTCTGAGTTTTCAGCTTTCTCCCCAACATTTTTCAAAATGGTATACATTAAGAATATGAAGCAAAACCAGAAAAAGCCCTCCAGGAGAAAGGGAGGAGACCACCCTGTGGCAGTAGCTGCCATTTTGCCAACCTCCTTAAAGAATATCATCATTCCACCAAAATCTGCCAAGTCCTCTACTTCAGGTTCAGAGTGACTCACTGTGCCTAAGCCATGGTGGGTGCCACTTGCAGGCTTAGATTTTTCAGAACCTACTTTAGGGTTCTTAAATGCTTCAACCTCCCTTCTAGCCCACTGACCAGAGAGGTAGGGGAGAAAAAAGGTTGATAGGAAAAGGGGGTTGTGAATTTGTTTAGAAGTAGTTCCTTAGAGTGTGAGGGAATCAACCTCTTTTGTCTCCAACTTGCTTTTTGATCATGGTCTTTTGTTGCAACAGTAGAAACCCTAACTAAGGCAGATAGTAGTAGCACGTAGCTTTAATCCCATGTTGTCTGTTCACAGCAATGAAACCCTAAGGCAGAAGTTGGTACAAGGAGTGGGGTATTGCTGTGATAGGCCTGACCATGGTTTTGTTTATTTGTTTTTTGTTTTTTTTTTTTAAGTAATGTGGATTTGGAGACTTTGGGATGCTTTAAGTTGGGCTTAATGGGTCATCCTAGCAGGAATATGGAAGACAGTGGTGCCATCCAAGTAGGTATATGGACACTATTGGTGCCGAGGGCCAGATTCGAGAGGTTTCAGAGAAGAAGGCTAGTGTGTGGCCTAGAGACTTGTGTGCTATTTTGGTGATGAATGTTGCTGTTCTTTGCACTTGTCCAGAGAGTCTACCTCAGGCTAAGGTGAAGAGATATGGATTAATTGTGCTAGCAAAGGAAGCCTCAAAATGGCCTGGTATAAATTCTGTTGCATGGTTACTAAAGTTCACTCTCATGAAGAGTGTTTTGATGAAAAGGAGCAAACGACTAGAACTCATCGTATATCTAGAGATGACCTTGGGCTCCTGATGATTCCCGCCCCATCTCCTCAATGGTGATACCACCATGCCCTGATGTTATGCTTGTGACCTATTTGAGTATTGCTGGCAAGGTCTTTTATTGCTTTTGGGAAGTTCTCTCCCCACCCCACCTCCCCTTTCCACCATGAGTTTCTAACCATCCAAATATTAGCTTCCATGTTATCCTATTCTTGGATGTGTACTTTTGGATGTATTTTTCTGTTTTCCCTTTTTAAGAAAAATTACAGCAAGATGACATGTAGCCCAGGCTAGCCTCAAAGTTGCTCTGTCATGAAGAAAAGCTCTGAATTCCTAATACTTCTGGTTCCACCTCTCAAGCACTAGGTAGTTTGGGTTATTTCCACTGACCTATTGTGAAGTTCTCTTATACATTTTCCAGCTATCTCACGTAGGAGGTTGGTCTGGTGTTGCTTGCATTCAAATGCTGAATTCTGTACTCCAAGATCTGGTTTCTCCAAGGTGAACAGATGCTCATGGATACCAGCCCTTGTAGTGTAAACCTTGCTCCCTGGCTTAAAACTGTTGGTTAAATAAAACTGGTGACAGCCAGTTACTGGGGGGAATAGAGAGAGGTGGAGTTTGAGTTATGTGCTCTTTTGAGTGGGTGGTCTTTGGAGGTTCAAATACTCAAGCCAAGCCCAGCGTCTCTCACTTCCTGCTGCCTGAAGATCCGAATGAACAACTCTCTACCATGCTGGCCCGGATGCTGCTGCGCTCCCCATGATAATAACAGACTAAACCTCAGGAAGAGCCTCCAGTTAAAGGCTTTCCTTTGTAAGAGTTGCTATGGTCGGGGTTGGGGATTTAGCTCAGTGGTAGAGCGCTTGAGTAGCAAGCGCAAGGCCCTGGGTTCGGTTCCCAGCTCTGAAAAAAAGAAAAAGAAAAAAAAAAAAAAAAGAGTTGCTATGGTCACGGCATTGACTAACACACACTCTCTCTTTCTCTCCCTCTCTCTCTCTCCCTCTCTCCCTCACTTTCTCACAAAGAAATGTTTCAAATGTTTTATTTTTTTTTCTTTTCTTTTTTTTCGGAGCTGGGGACCGAACCCAGGGCCTTGCGCTTGCTAGGCAAGCGCTCTACCACTGAGCTAAATCCCCAACCCCAAATGTTTTATTTTAAAATACAACATCTATGTGTAAAATTCAGTTTTAAAGAATAAAGTGGGGGCTGGAGAGATGGCTCAGTGGTTAAGAGCACTGACTGCTCTTCCTGAGGTCCTGAGTTCAAATCCCAGCAACCACATGGTGGCTCACATCCATCTGTAATAAGATCTGATGCCTTCTTCTGGTGTGTCTGAGGACAGCTACAGTGTACTCATATACAATAAAATAAAATCTTTAAAAAAAAAAAAAGAAGAAAGGAGGCTGGAGAGATGGTTTAGTGACTCAGAGCACTGGCTGCTCTTCCAGAGGACCCACGGTTAGTTTCCAGCACCCACATGGTAGCTCACAACCATGCTATTCCAGATCCAGGCTATCTAGTGCCCTCTTCTGGCCTCTGTGGGCATCACAAGTGAGTGTGGCACAGACACACATGCAGACAAACACTCAGATAGACTTGAAATACAAACTAAGTAAACCTGAAAGGAAAGCAACACACACACGGGATGTGAACTTCTGACATCGCCAAGGACACAGGGCCCCAACCTCACCCACTGCCAGGAGGTTCCTGAGGTTCTCCAGCATCACATCGTGGTACAGCTTCCTCTGGGCAGCGTCCAGCAGCCCCATCTCCTCCTTACTGAAGACCTCGGCCACGTCCCTGAATATCACTGCCTCCTGTGACAGCAAACACATGACACCACAGTTCCATATCCAATGCCACTAGGACCCAAGCATCTGTTCACACAGCAACTATTGTCTTAGTTATGGCTTCTATTGCTGGGACAAATCACCATGGCCAAAAGGGCAAGTTGGGGAGAAAAGGTTTTATTAGGCTTACACTTCCATATTGCTGTTCATTATTAAAGGAAATCAGGACAGACACTCAAGCAGGCCAGGAATCTAGAGGCAGAAAGTGATGCTGAGGCCAAGAAGGGGAACTGCTTACTGGCTTGCTAATTAAGGTTTGCTCAGCCTGCTTTCTGGTATAAACTGGGACCTTCAGTCCTGGTATAGCCCCACCCACAGTGGGCTGGGCCCTCCCACACTGACCACTAATTGAGACAAAGCCTTACAGCTGGATCCTAAGGCGGCATTTCCTCAACTGAGGCTCCTCCTTCCCTTCTGACTCTAGATGGTGTCAACCTGACACACATCATCAGCCAGCACACCTATTCACATGTTTCCATGGCTACAGGGGTGGGGTAAGGGGCAAAGAGAGAAAACTGTGCAAGGATCTTGATGTCATTTCCACAGCTGGGTCAGTAGGTCCATCGCTGTTAAATGGGAAGTCACGGATTTCAGAGTCAGAGAGCGCCAACCTGTCAGGATAAGGCGCTGACTAGGCTGACAGCTCTTGGTGCTATAAGAGGAGACTGAGCAAGCCATGGAGAACAAGCCAGTTAGCAGCACCCTTGATGCCTCTGCATCAGCTCCTGCCTCCAGGGGTTTCTTCTCTGCTTGAGTTCCTGCCCTGGCTTCCTTCAATGGTGAATAGGTGACATGGTTCCCAGCTTGGCTCTGTGGTCATGGTGTTTTGTTGAATAAATAGTAACCCTAACTAGGGCGGGCCATGGTGTCACACAGGAAGGCGGATGTCCGAGTTCCAGGCCAGCCTGATGCAGGGGATGAAACCCTACCTAAGACACAGGCTTCAGGAACCTTCAGGAACCAGACATGCAGCTCTCATTCTGTGTCCTCAGGGACACACCTCTGCTAACAGCAGCAGTGTTCAGGGTCATGGGTTCGAGCACAGGCTCTGCAAACCTTAAGCACCTCAGTCCACACTTCAAGGGTCTGCCCTGATGAGCTTGGGCAACTTCTCCATGCCTCAGTTTCCCCGTGTGTGTAACAGTATCTCCATCCCAATATCCCTGGAGGGACTAAATGAGACCACAGAGGGACCCAGGACACAGTAGGACATGCATTAAGCAGCCAATATATGTCCAATAAAACTATCATCATTGTCTGCATTGTGCAATCATGGCCACACAGTGTTCCATAAAGGTTACATTGTGTAGTTATATAATGTATTATTTATTATATATTATATATGTTAAATGTTCCACTCATATACACTATATATATATATATATATGTTAAGTGTTCCATCCACATATGCATAACTTTAAGACAAAACATTCAATTAAGTGAAAGATTAAAAAACTATTTTTAATCACTTACCAAAGTACCCAATAATTTTTTAAAGTGTCCATTTTAGGCCAGAATACAGAGAATCAGGAATACTTACTGCCTATCAACTAACTTGACTAACTTGGAATAAAGCACTGTTATTAGCAAAACAAGCATCTACTCCCCAGAGCTGGTGGTCCTGGGTGGCTGGAGAGCTTGGTTGAACACCATGTAAAACACACCCTTTGCCTTAGCAGTCATGTTTCAGTTTCCTGAATCAGGACTCCTGGTACTCAGTGGTGTCTAATAAGTGCACTGAGTTCCCAGGCTGCTGGTGTGTCTCCATCAGAGCACATGGATCATTCATTCCCAGCTTGTCTGTGCACGTGTCTGTGAGTCTGTCCTTTCTTCATTCCTTCCTCACCAGACTTGTGTCAACCACGGAAGCTGTGCAGTTGGTGGCAGCCAGATGCTCCCTGGTTGTTCAGGAAATGACTGCTCAGGATGCCCAGTGCAGGAAATGAGGGTGACCAGTGATCTGTGCATGTGTGCACACATGTGAGTGTACATATATACAAAGGGTATACATGTAAGTACAGGCTACAGCCCAACCGGGTGTCCTTCCTTAGGTGCTGTCTAGGGGTTTTTTTGTTTGTTTCGGGAACAGGGTCCTTTAGTGGCCTGGAACTTGCCAAATACGCTAGGGCTAGGGCGGCTGCAGAGCACTGGCCCAGCACTCAGGGATCCTCTTTCCAATCCTAGCCCCGTGGGGAACGGGGAAGCAGCCCGACCTACCTGTAACTTGGTCATCGTTCTCTTCTCTTTGAGACAAGGCAGGGCTCTGGGAAGCAAGCTGGGGAAGGAAGGGCTTCGTGAGCACATTGCTAGGACAGTCGATCCACATGGCTTCCTCAGCTTCTCCATCAGCCCCAAGTGCTGTGCGGCTGAGCCGGCTTTCCTACCTACTTCCTGCTGATCCCTAGTGTAAGGCTCCGGGGTACCGGACCACGGGTGCCTCACCTCACTCACAGCAAAGGGTTAGGAAAGCCACATTCTCTATCTCTGAGAGCTTCGGGGGTGCGGGGTGCCCCCGCCTTCACAATGCTGCCTGTGGTGATGGGTTTCCCAGAAAAACAAATGTTTAAGAAGCCCCAAACTCTACAATGAACTGTGTCACCACTCTTAGAAGGGCCTGTTAATTTGATGGCTACCTTACACATACTTTTTTCTGTATAGGAGTGAAATCTCGCTTCCCCGCCCTCTGTCTCTACCCCTAAAAGTTTTATATTCTAGTAAAGATTGCTCATTTGAAAAAGCCTCCAAAAAGTCTCTATTCCCATGTGCATGAAATAAGGACCAATAGAAGCCTGAACACTTTTCTTAAAAAGGGAGTTTTTGGCCATGCGATATGGCTCAACGAGTACAAGTAACTGCTGTGGAGCCTGACCACCTGAGTTCGAATCTCTGGACCCCACATGGTAGAGGAGTGACTCTACTCCCACCGTTTATAAGCTGTGGCATGTCCCACTCTTTAAATAAATAAACAAGGAAATAAATGCAAAAAAAAAAAATCACATAAAAACCAGAGTTGTATACCACTCAAGGCTTCAGGACACTGGCCATCTGTCATCACAACTCCTCTGCCAGGCTCCCATAGGAAGCTAGAGTCTCCCAGGGGCTCCACAAGCAGCTGAGATGGGTCCAGGAATCTCAGGCAGCGTGGTGTCAAGCAGTGCCCAGCATAAGAGGACTTGTGGCCACCACAGCCACCACTGCCACCTGCTTTCCCCGGACTGCAGACTCTGTCCCCAAAGGACACGCAGAGAAGGGCTGCAGGACTCTCCACATCTTCTCTCACAGGTACCCAGCAAGGAAGTCTTGCCCTATAGAGCCAAAGCGACCTCGACAGCCATAGGCGCCAGAACTACATTTCCCAGAATGCATCAGCAGAAATTCCTGGCTCTGGAGCACATCCAGGACATCATTCCTTTGAAAGATTACACTGTTTAAATTAGATTGAGGTCAGCGGAAATCGCTTTCTGGGAGCTCGCATTCCTTTTCAGTTTATTCATTTCTGAAATGCCATGAACGACAACTATGGATACTTTTTTCTTTTTATTTTTCTTTCTTTCCTTCTTTTGTTTTTTTCCTAGACGGTTTCTCTGTGTAGCCCTGGCTGTCCTAGAACTCCCTCTATAGACCAGCTACCCTCAACTCACAGATCTGTCTGCCTCTGCCTCCCAAGTGCTGGAATTGAAGGAGTGGGCCACCACGACAGGCTGTGGATACTTTTTAAAAACATTGAAGTCCCATACTCTATTGTACTATAAAAGCTAAAACTTACCTCACAACTATAGGCGCTCAATTCCACAGCAGTCAGAGCCCCTGCGTAAAATCCTTCTGTGAGAGGGTGTGGCTTAGTGGTAAGAGCCCCTGCCTAGAATCCTCCAGTGAGGGACTGGGGGTGTGGCTTAGTGGTAAGAGCCCCTGCCTAGAATCCCTTAGTGAGGGACTGGGGGCGTGGCTTAGTGGTAAGAGCCCCTGCCTAGAATCCCCTAGTGAGGGACTGGGGATGTGGCTTAGTGGTAAGAGCCCCTGCCTAGAATCCCCCAGTGAGGGACTGGAGGAGTGACCTAGTCAAACAGACTGAGTCAACATTCTGTTGCTGTGAAGAGTCACCACCTAGGCATCTCTCTCTGCCTCCCTCCCTATTTACCCCTCCCTCCTTTCCCTTCCCTAACCCCCCCTTCCCGCCAACTCCCCCCACCTCTCCCCCCCCCCCACCCCGCTCTTGACCAAGCCAGCTCAGTCAGTCAACAGGTTCTCCCAGGCAAGAGCAAGGATTAAAAAGAAAAAAAGACAATTAGATGACACTGTAGCATGACTCCAGCCAGTTCTGAGGCTGAGGCAAGTTTAATTTTTTCCAGTCTTGCTTTTATATCACTCTGGGTACAGGTAAAGAATATGGTCAGTCCTTAATGCACAAACAAAGTGGGCAAGGAACAAGCAAAGCACAAACAAAGTAGTCAAGGGACAAGCAGGGCAAAAATCAAGGCAATAAACAAAGTCCGTGGTCACCATGTTTAGGGGTTTCTCAGGATACTCCAGACACAAGGAATACAATACACTCCTCAGCTGTATTTGCTTTGAGCCTGCTTCATTGTCCCAGCCTGATATCAAATTCCTGCCAAATTACTAGAAGTGGCCCCAAAAGCTCTCCATACCCTTTCAATAATTTGTTATTTTTTTTATTCACTTTAATCCCAATCACAGCACCCTCCCTTGTCTGGTTCCAATCCTACCCTTACCAATGCCTCTCCCCACTGCCCTCTTTTGTACCACCCCACTCTGAGATATCTAATCCTGGCAGAACTAGGCACATCCTCTCCCAGTGCAACCCAACCAGACAGTCCAGGTAGAGGGAAGGGATCCAATGGCAGGGAGCAGAGTCAGAGACAGCCCTGACTCTACTGTTACAGGACCCACATGAAGACCAAACTGCACAGTGACTACAAATGTGTAGGGGTCTAGGTCCAACTCCTGCGTGCTCCCTGGTTGGTGGCCCAGGCTCTGTGAGTCCCCATGGACCCAGGTGTATTGACTCTGTAGGTTTTCTTGTGGTGTCGCTGACCCCAGAGCTTGCTAACATCTGTCCCCAACTCTTCCATAAGACCCCCAGGGCTTTATGCCTGATGTTTACCTATGGGTCTCTGCATCTTCCTCCTTCCTCTGCTGGATGAAGCCTCTCAGGAGACAGTTATGCTAGGTTCCTGTCTGTAAGCATAGCAGAGAGAGCATCATTAACAGTATCAGGGGTTGGCTCTCTGACATAGGATGGTGTGATGGTTTGCATATGCTTGGTCCAGGAGTGGCACTATTAGAAGGTGTGGCCCTGTTGGAGGAAGTGTGTCACTGTGGGGGTGGGCTTGGAGATCCTCCTCCTAGCTGCCTGGGGATGCTCATTCTGTTCCTGACTTCCTTCAGGTGAAGATGTAGAACTCAGCTCCTCCTGTGTAGGATGATGTCACAGGTGAGGCAGGCACAAGATAGAAGGAGGCCTGCCATTGGATGAGAAGGAAGGATGGAGGAGACTAGGACAGAAAGGTAGAGACGGAGAGAGGGTGAGAAGCCACGGCAGGTGATATTAAGATTCTGCTCTGTGTACTTACAGGTTGTTATTAATGTTCCTAAGGGATGGATGGTACCGGGCTTTGTATGTTTAAGTGGGCAATTATATCTTACCATTTAGGTCAAAGGTTATTGTGTTGTGTGTTCTTTTATGTGACGGTTTGAGTGTAGGAAAGTGTGTGGTGGCAGGAGACACTGGGCTGCCGCGGAGTTGGGATGTGTTTCTGCCAAGATAACTAGCAGATATCTTGGGGCACTATGGTACTGGACCTAGCAGGGTAAAAGACAACCGTACGTTTTTTTATTTTTATATTTTTACAAGAACACTCCTGCACCATGCCTGCCTGGATGCCGTGATGGTGCCATGCTCCCTGCTATGATGATGATGGACTGAACCTCTGAACCTGTAAGCCAGCCCCAATTAAATGTTGTTCTTTATAAAACTACATTGAGGGCTGGAGAGATGGCTCAGTGGTTAAGAGCACTGACTGCTCTTCCTAGAGGTCCTGAGTTCAAATCCCAGCAACCACATGGTGGCTTGCAACCATCTATAAATAAAACTACATTGATCATGGTGTCTGTTCACAGCAATAAGACCCTAACTAAGACAGATGGGTCTCAGGCTGGGGCAGCCATTGGCTATCTGTTCCCCCCGTCTCGGCTCCATCTTTAGCCCTGCACGTCTTGTAGGCAAAACACATTTTGGGTTGAAGGTTTTGTGGGTGGATGGATGTCTGCCTCTCTCCTCTGGAAGTCCTGCCTGTCTACAGGAGGTGTCCGCTTCAGTCTCTAATCCCATTCTCTCAGGTAGGGTCGCCTCTAGACTCTCCATATTGTTGTCCATCCCAGGCTTCCAGTCAGTCACCAAATTCCCCTACCATTTTCCATTCTAGCTTCTAGTCCTTTCCATTCCCATCTTCTCCCCATGCAGAGAGCCTTTTGGGGCCACTTGCTTCACCTCTAGACACTTGGCAGGAATCTGACCTTATCAGGACAAAAGAATAAGCCCAGGACAGGAGTCTGGCTTTAGCCTTGGGCTCAGGAAATGGCCCTAATTAAGAACATTTACATTTGAGTTAATGCAAAGCTCAGAGCAGGCTCAGCAGAAGCATGTGTGGCAGTCCTTTTGTCTTGGTCATCCTGACTAACCCCGAGAAAGGTATTTACAGAAACCTTGCTTGTTCTTATTATTCTACATGTAATTAAAGTAGTATAAAAGCAGATTGGAAAATAAAACATCTCCTTCAGCCTCAGAACTGGCTGCAGTCATGTCAAATGTTGTCTAACTGTCTTTTTTCTTTCCAATCCTCACCCCTGCCGTGTAGAACCTGTTGACTGACTGAGCTGGCTTGGTCATCCCCACACCTGATATCATCCCTGTTCCCCTCCTTACCTCCTCTCCGATCAGTTCCCTCTCACCAGCTACCTCTGATGACTAGTTTCCTCTTCTGAGTGAGAGTCACACATCCTCCCATGGGACCTCCTTATTACCCAGTGTCTCTGGATTGTAACATGCTTGTTCTGCACCTGGCTAATGTCCACTTAGAAGTTAGTACATACCACATGTGTCTTTCTGGCTCTGGGTTACCTCACTCAGGATGATATTCTCAAGTTCCATCCATTTGGCTGCAGAGTTCGTTTTAATAGCTGAATAGTATTTCATTGTATAGATGTACCAAATTTCTTTATCCATTCTACTACCAATATACAACAAGCCAGGAGCCAGCATCAAATGAAATGGAGATAAACTTAAAGCAATTCCAGTAAAGTCAGAGACAAGACAAGGCTGTCCTTTATTCTTGCTCTCTACCCAATATAGTAATTGAAATTCTAGCTAGAGCCATAAGACAACAAAAGGAGATCAAGAGGATACAAATTTGTAAGAAGTCAAAGCATCACTATTTGTGGATGCTATGATAGTATACATAAGCAACCCCAGAAATCCTACCATAGAATGCCTTCAGTTGATAAACACCTTCAGCAAAGTGGCTTGATACAAAATTAACTCAAACAAAACAAAACAAAACTCAGTAACCCTCCTTTATACAAAAAATAAACAGGCTGGAAAAGAAATTAGGGAAACAAAGTCCTTCATTGTCGGTGCAGGCACTGACACGGTACCAAGAGCCAGGCATAGGCCTATGAGGTTTAAGAAAAAAACATATATTCGGGTCATTTATGTTACGAGAATGCCAAATATTTTACTTGATTCACCAAATATGTACCCAAAGTTCACCGGATGGAAAATTCCAGGAAGCACAGTGGAAAAGCCAGCTTACACCCTCAGGAACAAGAAAGAGGAACAAAAGACAGGAACTGATTAGCAGTGTTATTGCCTAGGTGTGCCACCTAGGCATGCTCAGGGCCAGGGTGTTCCTTTGTTAGGAACAAAAAGCTTCCACAAGCATCAGTGAGGCTTCAGCAGGGGTCAAACACTGACAGGGGCCCAGGAGGGTCCAACAAGTCCCCCTTTTTCATTTTTTATTAAGCAGTGCCTGTCTTAGGACACTTTGGGGTGCCAACCTCTTGCCCATCTCTGGGAATCTCTGCCAGTTGTACAACCCCTGTCTTAGGTGAGGATTGGTCCCAAAGAGTTGCCCGTCATTGGCTAACTGCTTCTCGTAAAGACTGAGCCAGATTTGGGCAGAGGGATTGTCTCCTTCCTGGGAGAGCAACACCCACTTAGTCGCTGCCTGGGACTAGGAGTGCTGTCTGCACATGTGATAAGAAGAGCAAGGCTGACTACTGCAGCGCCCGAGGGCCATAACACTGAGGGCCATTGTCAAGCTGTCCCTGTAAGAGCACTGACTGTTGATTTAAATTTATTAATTCTTTTTTTTAATTTATTTTTATTTATTGTACACTGTAGCTGCCTTCAGACACACCAGAAGAGGGCATCAGATCTCATTACAGATGGTTGTGAGCCTCCATGTGGTTGCTGGGATTTCAACTCAGGACCTCAGGAAGAGCAGTCGGTGCTCTTAACCACTGAGCCATCTCTCCAGCCCCTTGATTTAAATTTAGAATTCCCAATTGTCAGCAACTTCTCCTGAAAGTTTATATACTGTGCTTGCCTTAACATCAGCGTGGAGGAGGGCAATCCCAGACACTGCAGCCACAGTGGCTGCTACAATAGCAGCAAAGATTCCAAAGTCTTTCCCATGAAGGTTCAGGATCAGCTGATTTTCTCTCCAGAATGACCAACAGGCAATGGAACCATGCCTGAGATCCACATAACCAGGGCAGAGTTCCCTGGTCCCCAGCAGCCTCATGAAGATTGCATCCCTGCGAAGAATTTCCAGCATTAGGGTAAAACCAAGATCAGCAATCCATTGTTCCAAATGTATAAATCCTCTTGAATACTCAAAACATTAACATTAACATTTTTGCTAAATGAATAACAAAAGTAACCTAACTTCTTGGGTCGAAGCAATAGTGTTATTAATTAAATAGCTATACCACTATACCAGCAATAATCAAACCCACTATCCTATTTCTTCTGTTTAAAGCCTGACTCACTTCTCCCAATATTTGTAAGCCTTTCAGAATATCAAAAAGTCCTATAATACTCACAAGCAATGAAATAAAAGCTGGTATATGCCAGGCTTCAATAGTAACAAAATTAGACAGTGTACAATCAATGTAACTTGCATTAAATATTGTAGAAGAAACAAAAGTAACTTTAACATGACCAATAAATAAAAGATTAGGAGTTTTAGCACATGTGCTAACATTTGTTTAAAGTCCAGCTCCCGTACCAATTTCTTTTTCACTGCCAATGTGACTTCATAAGAGACAATTGTGTACTTTGAAATGTCTCTGAGTTTAAGAAATTTGTAGGCAAATGGTTGGAACTGGAAAATATCATCCTGAGTGAGCTAACCCAATCACAGAAAGACATACATGGTATGCACTCATTGATAAGTGGCTATTAGCCCAAATGCTTGAATTACCCTAGATGCCTAGAACAAATGAAACTCAAGACGGATGATCAAAATGTGAATGCTTCACTCCTTCTTTAAAAGGGGAACAAGAATACCCTTGGCAGGGAAGAGAGAGGCAAAGATTAAAACAGAGACTGAAGGAACACCCATTCAGAGCCTGCCCCACATGTGGCCCATATATATACAGCCACCCAATTAGACAAGATGGATGAAGCAAAGAAGTGCAGAAGTGTAGATCGCTCCTGAGAGACACAGCCAGAATACAGCAAATACAGAGGCGAATGTCAGCAGCAAACCACTGAACTGAGAACAGGACCCCCGTTGAAGGAATCAGAGAAAGAACTGGAAGAGCTTGAAGGGGCTCGAGACCCCATATGTACAACAATGCCAAGCAACCAGAGCTTCCAGGGACTAAGCCACTACCTAAAGACTATACATGGACTGACCCTGGACTCTGACCTCATAGGTAACAATGATATCCTAGTAAGAGCACCAGTGGAAGGGGAAGCCCTGGGTCCTGCTAATACTGAACCCCCAGTGAACTAGACTGTTGGGGGGAGGGCGGCAATGGGGGGGGGGTGGGGAGGGGAACACCCATAAGGAAGGGGAGGGGGGGGGGGATGTTTGCCCGGAAACCGGGAAAGGGAATAACACTCGAAATGTATATAAGAAATATTCAAGTTAATAAATAAAAAAAAAAAAAAAAAAAAATGTCTCTGAAAATGTCCAGAACCAATCTTCCAAATGAAAACTGTTATTTCCAATATTGGATTGACCAGCTTATGGTTGAGTCAGAATAACTTTTCACGTTAAAGGAAAGAGGAGAGTCATAACTTCTCTTTGATTTTCTAAAGGCATTTCCTATAGTCTCCATGTTCTCTGTCCCACAAGGTCTAAAAGCTTAAAGCAAGTCAGGTTGTCCAATCTGGGATAGAGGCAAATAAAGATGGGTCAGGAGCATATGTCAAAAACAGCTTTCCAGTCACTCAGCAAGCTCATGGTCAGCATCATTCTTTGTCCCAGCATCAACATGTCTCACTAGACACTCTGGCAGCTAGCATACACCTGCAGCATCCTGCAGAAAAAACACAAACATGCCCTCTTCCCCATATTAAATAGCTGAACAGGATCATGCCATATGCCAGTATGTGGATCCTTCCATTTCACCTAGGCAGAAGTATGCCCAATTATAGGGTGCCGTAAACACTCAAGAATTCGTTGGCATCCAAATTTTAAAATTTAAAATAAAAAGAGCATTATTTAAATAATTGTATAAAAGAGCATTATTTAAATAATTGTATGGCATACAGGGATATAACTCCCCCTTTTTTTATTAAGATATTGTTTTAAAGTTTTATAACACCTGTTTTATAATGTCTAGTCCTTGAGAATTATAAGGAATCTCAATAATATGGGTAACATCTATTTGCCATAACTTATAAGGTATACTTCCTCAAGGATTAACACCATTGTGCGATACAGGAAGAAACTGAGGACACTGAGGACTTGTATTTACAATTTGGCTTGGGTACCAAATCAGTGTCTCTAGCTATTACTGTTCTGATGATATAAAGAATAAGATTGTTTGGCTAATTGTTCCTATGTAAGGCCTACAATCTGCCTGTACATAAATCTATTGTGGCATTCCCTCCCTTGCTAAGGGATCCAGGCAATCCAGTCTGAGTTCTTAAATGGCCTACATTCTCTTAAACCAGTTGTATTAGCACAAGTAATTGTAAAATTTGAGGGTTAGTAGTATCAAAAAAGGAAAAAAAATTACTCAATTGCAAACCATAAAGCTACATATTGGCTATCAGTATACGAGTTGAAAGCTTGATTTTTTTTTTCAACATTTCAAAAACAGCAGCTACAGCACATAATTCAATAATCTGTGCTGAAGCAGGGGGGAACTCAAGAGAATAAACATGTGATCTAATTACAGATGTTGCATTCTCATTAGATGAACCTTCTATACATACAGTAAGCGCATTTTCTATGAGCTGCATGCACAAATTTACAGGAAATACAAAAGCACACATAGAGGGAAACTATCAATTTTGTCTGAAAAGTTTGTATATGTAATAGGCCAAATATTGGTATTCTGTAATAACCAATTTAATTGCTGTTTGGAATAAGGTATGTTTCATCAGGTTCTTTTTCAAAATACTTCCACGACTCTATCCTACAATTCTTTATTAACACAGTAACAGCTTCATAATAGAGTGTTAAAACTTTTACTTGGAGAGGAAAAATAAGTCCATATTAACAGTCTCTTTTGTCAAAGGACTACTGTGGGTATAAATAACAACAGTTGATCATAGTCTGTATAATTAATGTATCTGTTGATGACACATAGCTTTCTCTGTTTTCTGCAAAGCTATTCCTTCCTCATCAGTTAATTGTCTAGAAGAATTAGGATTTGCATCTGCCTTGTGGATATCAAAGGCTTAAGTCCTCCATAGTAAGCTTAAGGTGAGGTCTTATCCAATTAACATATCTTTAGAAGCCTTTAAAAAATAATTTAAAGTAAACTATCTTGAATTTTCTGTGCCACATTTTTTTTTTAAGGATATAACCAACGTCTCAAATATTGAAAAGGAATATTGAATCTTTTCTGGAGTGACAGCTACTTCCCCAAAAGTTAAAGCATGTTGTAAGAGCAAAGGCTTGTAGTAAAATTCCTTCAGAGGGATCAGCTAATAAAATGCCTATATAATGAATAATCTATACTGGGAGAGTCAAAGTCCTAACTTCTTGTACTGAAGCAGTGACAAAAGGGCCATAAGTGATTAACTGAGGAAAAACTTTCCAATGATATCACTTCATGGGCTCTCCAAAATTATAAGCAAACTCACTAAATGAAAACAATTCAGGGGCTGGAGAGGTGGCTCAGTGGTTAAGAGTACTGACTGCTCTTCCAGAAGTCCTGAGCTCAAATTTCAGCAACCACATGGTGGCTCACAACCATCTGATATGAGATCTGACGCCCTCTTCTGGTGTGTCTGAAGACAGCTACAGTGGACCCACATATAATAAATAAATATATCTTTTAAAAAAAAGAAAAGAAAACATTTCACAATCACCAGGACGTAAAGCAACAGCAAAAAAAAAAAAAAAAATCCTCTAAATCTATAATGATTTTACATGTATTTCTTGAAATGGCAGTTGGAGTAAGCAAACCGGCTGTAATGCTCTCACAAGTTCCATAGCCTCACCAACCCTTCACAAATCCTGTAACAATCTCTACCTGTTTGATTTTTTTCTTAATTACAAATATGCATGAGGTAGCATCCTGAGCCTTTCTGTGATTGAACTGCAAACCATAGCCAATGTAACACTGGCAATCTTTAATCACAATCTTCAAGTTTTCCTTGTAACACCAGAGCACGACCACAACTTTGGAAAGCAAAACTTAAACTCCAACAAACCATCCAGTCTCCAAAATCCAGTCTCTCCAAAACACCGAGTCCATCTCTCATGTTATAAAGTTTGGCTGCCAATTCCTGTACACAAACGTGCAATAGTGCAGGCTCTGATACCTCAACAAGGAGACAGCACCCCAAATTCTTTTATAAGTCTGGTTTCTAGAATAAGAATTCCATAAAAATATTATCCCAATTTAGACCCTGTTCCCTGGGTTGGCTCATGCCACGTGTTGTCTAGAACGACTCCATCCGAATTATCAGTTTTAAGCCAACTTTCTGTTACCAATGTTACAACCTTTTAACCATACTCAATAACTTAAAAGCCAATAATCCATAGAGCGTTTTTATACATTTAAAACCAATCAGAAAGAAAAAAAGCAATGAAGTGGCTACAGATATCTTTACTATCTAGACCAAACACAATTTTTACCTTTTCTAGCTCTAATTTTAAGAGAAGCACCTTGTTGCCAGCTAAATCCAATAATCACGGTCAGGGATTTTTCTAAGAGACTCCTAGCTACAGGTACGGGGCTCCAGCTCCAAAGGCCAGTTGAAACTGCTTTTTATTTATTTGTTCCTTTTTTGAAATGAGTCAAAACTAAATCAAGGGGTGAACAACCAGCATTTAAGGTTTTTACCATTTTTTTCTTTTGAACATGAAACACAGAACAACATTCAAGCAACAGAACAAAAAACATAAACTGACAGACATGGACAGCTTGGTGCACCAAGGACAGACAATAGACATAGAGGGAAAGAACTAGATGGTGTCCCACCAAAGGGACCCAGATATCCTACCTAAAGGATCCCAGAACTAGAAATAAACATTTCTCTAATAGGAGCCAGCAAGGAGACAGGATGTCGCCCGCCTTTCTTCTGTCCCTAGGAGAGCTCCAAAACAGCTTAAGCTCATTTTCTTTCTCTTTTGCCAAAGCATCCTTGGAGAGTCCAGGAGGACTGTTTTTCTCAAACCCATTCTCTCATATCTAGGGTGGAAACTATCTCTAGTCAGGATCAAAGACTTAAAGTATCTATGAGGATTCACTTTGCTTCTCTAGACTTTAGCATAACTCTAAAAGAACACGTACACAAAAACATTTTACCATTACCTTGTCCTTTTTTTTTTTTTTTTTTTTTTTTTTTACCAGTTTTACTCACCGCTAGCCCATCTTTATTTTTCTTTGCACATGCTTTCAATTCCCGCAGTGTCCTTCACTGTCTCCCACTTATTGGGGGGTCCAACTTCATGGTGCCATTTTACCCAATACATCCTTTCTCGCTTCGCCGGCCGGCTCCTGGGATGACCTCATCAGAAAAACTCTTCACTTTCCTGATCTTGGTGGGACCTCCATTTGTTGGTGCCCACACTGACATGGTACCAAAAGCTGGGTGTAGGCCTTCAAGGTTTAAGAAAAAAACACATACTCGGGCCATTCGTGTTACGAGAATGCCAAATCTTTTATTTGATTCACCAAATATATACCCCAAGTTCACAGGTGGAAAATTCCAGGAAGCACAGTGGGAAAACCAGCTTACACCCACAGGAACAAAGAAAGAGGAACGAAAGACAGGAACCGATTAGCAGTGTTATTGCCCAGGTGTCCCACCCAGGCATGCGGATCAGGGCCAGGGTGTTCCTTTGTTAGGATATAAGGCTTCCACATGCATCAGTGAGGCTTCAGTAGGGGTCAAACACTGACAGGAGCCCAGGAGGGTCTGACGCTTCACAACAGCCACAGATAACAAAGCCTTTTGATGTAACCCCAACTAAGCAAGTGAAAGACCTGCATGAAAAGAACTTCAGGTCTTTGAAGAAAGTAACTGAGGATGACCAAGGCAACTCTTAAAATAGAGAACATTAATTCGGGGCCAGGTTTACAGTTTCAGAGGCTTAGTCCCTTATCATCACAGCAGGAAGCAGGGCAGCAAGCTCAGACCAGCTTCAAATGTATGAACCTGTAGGGCCCATTCTCACTCAGACTACCACATTCCACCCCCTGGCTTCCATAGACTTGTAACTATAACTCTGACATAATGCAACAGCCGGGTAAACTATAAGGTATGCCATGCACGAATAACGTCCAGTCCATCAATTCTGTCGATATATATATATATATATATATATATATATATATATATATACATATTACTGTAGCATCTGTGATAACTTAAAGAGCTTACAATTCTGTGCTTGATTCATGTTTTGATTTTAACTTGCATTGCCATCTGGAAAACATCCTTTCAAATCTGTATCATTTTTCCTGAATTTTAAACAATTTAAGTTTGATTATGAGACTATAACTAGTCTTCAATCCCATCTGAAATTTGAGAATGAATTAAACATTACCTGAATATATAGGAAGCACAAAAATATAGCTTCCAAAACATAAACAAATTATAGACACAGCTGACTACCTGGATAGATCCCCTGTTCCCCTAACACCAGAGCATCTGTCTTTAGCCTTTGGACCCAGAACCACGTGGCAGACCTCGGATGAGGCAGGAACTATAAAAGACTAGCCTACTCTGCCTTGGCAGAGTTAAGTTGTCAACTATCCCACAACATGTGTCCTTTCCTGGACAGTATATTTGTGGATGCATTGGGGCAATTTCTGTCCAGTGACTACCTTGCTACAACTAGAGCAACTCCATATGAAGGTTTTGATGGTCAGTTTCTTCTTTGAACCATTAAGGGGGTACTGTCAGGAGCAGACATGTCCCTAGTCAAATTTTCTAATAATGAACCGATTAAATGTTGTATTTTGTGGATTTTTGATGGGTTTGAAGATATATATATATATATATATATATATATATATATATATCTCTAATCTGTTAAACCTTGATTTCTCTTAGCTATTTCTATTTGAATAATATTCAAAATACTTTGATATAATCAGACCAGAATCTAACCTAACCATGAGTTTACTATCTGGTCCTTAATTTGTGTTACTTAATCACCCTGGGCCAAAGCCTGTATTCTTTTCTTTTTTTTAATTTTTTATTAGATATATTTCTTTACTTACATTTCAAACATTATTCCCCTTATGGTTTCCTGTCCATAAGCCCCCATTCCCTTCCCTTCCCCCATATGGGTATTCCCCTTATACATCCCCCTTATTGCCCCCCCCATTCCCCTGCACTAGGGGTCCAACCTTGGCAGGACCAAGGGCTTCCCCTTCCCCTGGTGCCCCAACAAGATTATTCTCTGCTACATATGCAGTTGGAGCCCTGGGTCAGTCCATGTATAGTCTTTTGGTAGTGGTTTAGTCCCTGGAAGCTCTGGTTGGTTGGCATTGATATTTTTATGGGGTTGCAAGCCCCTTCACCTCTTTCAATCCTTCCTTTAATTCCCCCCAAGGGGGTCCTGTTCTCCATTCAGTGGTTTGCTGCTAGCATTGACCTCTGTATTGGACATGCTCTGGATGTGTCTCTCAGGAGAGATCTATATCCGGTCTCTTCCGGCATGCTTTTTCTAGATTCATCAATCTTATCTAGTTTTGGTGGATGTATATATATGGGCCACATGTGGGTCAGGCTCTGAATGGCCATTCCTTGAGTCGCTGCTCTAAACTTTGCAAAGCCTGTATTCTTAAATGATTTGCATAGGCACTATGCCTATCTAAGAGTAATATTATTAATTTCAAATTTTGTGTCAATATAAGAAATTTATACCAATGAAAATCTTAAATATGCATCAGTCTATAAATTCTGTACCATGTAAAAATTACAACTTCAGTTTGCATCAGTTATAAAGATTTCTACCAATGTAAGATTGTGGCTATACAATGCTTTGTTTAAGAATAAATTTAGTAATTCAGCCTGTTGGTACCCATGCCGCCATGGTATCGAGAACCGGGCATAGGCCTTCGAGGTTTAAGAAAAAAAAACACATACTTATTCGTGCTATGAGAATGCCAAGGCTTTTACTGAGGTTTACAGAATATATACCCCAAGTTCACCGGGTGGAGAATTCCAGGAAGCACAGTGAAAAAACAGACTTATGTCCTCAGAAACAAAAAAAAGGAACAAAAAGCAGGAACCGACTTAACAGTGTTACCATCCAGGATAAACAGAAAGGTCAGGATGTTCCTTTGTTAGGAACAAAAGGCTTCTGCATGCATCAGCAAGGATCAGCAGGGGTCAAACACTAATGGGGCCCAGGAGGGTCCGACATCATCCCATCTACTCCCTCCCTGTTCAAAATTATGACCATTTCCAAATTATCCCTTAAAATGACAGCCTATCTATAGTTTATAAAATAACCATAACCAGACACCCAAACCCGAGGGATGACAACTCTTCACAACTTCTGACTGTTGAATAGGAACAACGAAACAATTTTAAAGGGTGGGGAGGGGTAGGAAAATTAGAAAACTTGTTTAGACTTAAGAAGAAAGGTCACAAGTTTGTCATATCACGAGACATCCTGACGTCAGATGTATTCCTCAGAACCTTGTGCTTACAGCTTTGTTTTCCACATCTATGAAACTATTTCTTCAGCAGCATCACAGCGCCCAGGCAGGCATGATGCAGGAGGAGCTGAGCTCTACATCTTCACCCGAAGGAAGCCAGGAACAGACTGAGCATCCCCAGGCAGCTAGGAGGAGGATCTTCAAGCCCATCCCCACAGTGACACACTTCCTCCAACAAGTCCACACTTTCTAATAGTGCCCCTCCCTGGGCCAAGCATATGCAAACCATCACATTCTCCTCCCTGGCCTCCATAGGCTTGTTTAAACACATGAGTCTATGAAGGCCATACCTAAACATAGTATAATAAAAAAGTACATTTAGTCCAACGTTCAAAGTCAATAGCAATATCAACAATGTTAATGTTAAAAGTCCAACATTCGAAGTCTTTTCGAGATCCACCCAATCACTTAACTGTAATCCCCGAATTAAGGCAGGCAACCAGCTGGGCAAACTTCAAACTCTGCCATCTCCATGTCTGATGTCAAAGTGGTCTTCAGATCTTCAACTCCGTTTTCATCTTTGTTGTCTGCAACAAACTTCTTTCTCCTGAGCTGGTTCCACTCTCTGTTAGCAGATTTCCTCAGCAGATAGCTGGCAGCTCTGGTGGCTTTAGCATCTTTGGGTCTCCAAGGCAGCTTCAATGTTACAGCTTGTTTCAATGTCTGGGATCCACCCATGATCCTCCAAAGGACTGGCTTCACTTCTCCAGCTCTGCCCTCTGTAACACTCAGATTGATCCACTCCACTGCTACTGCTGTTCTTGGTGATCATCCCATGGTACTGGCATCTCCAATACACTAGGGTCTTCTGCTGGATCTCAGCTCCACCAGTATCCTCTCATAGGCTCTCTTCACGGTGCTAAGCCTCAGCTTCTCTTCATGACCCCTTCATGTCTTCAAAACCTGTACCACCTGAGCAACTCTTACACATTACCAAGTGAAAGATCTCTGTAGGGAGACCCTCCCTCAAGTATCGAGAAGTCGAGGACCCAGACACACGAGAGACCGATCTTGAATGTAATACGCAAAAGGTGAGGTTTATTATGGAGAACTCTGGACCGACATGTATCTCATGCAGAAGACAGAGGTGTCGACCCCGAGTGGCTGGGAGAAGGGCTTTTTAAAGGGAGAGGCTGTGAGCCCCAGGGGATGAGGAGATGTCAAAGGGGAATGCCAAAGATACAGGACTGTCTGATTGTTTTACGCCAAAAGTTTTTATGGTCCCCTGGTTCCTGGAACATAGCTACTAAATCAGGAGAAGGGTCGGGTCCTCAGGTCCTCATTATTCCGAGAGCAAATCTTATCTCTAGTCATCTGTCAGAGTAAATGTTTGTCAGAGTTGATGAAGCATCTGCATCTGAAACACATCTGGTTAGGCTTCAGCCGGGACGTTTTCCTGGAATGCTCTCTGCAAGGCACAGTGGGGGCTTAAACAAACATCACAGGGGCAGAACAGCTACTCACACCGGTGATAAACAAGTGTCAGTGTGTCAGTGTCAGTTCTTCTGCAATTTTAACCATCTGTCTTCCTGAGTCAGATCTTGTTGCTGTGTTTTGAGCTAATTTAAAATTCTATCTCTCACAAGCACAGCTGCAGCATGAGGTACAACCTTGGCTGTCTCTGGAACACAGCTTCTTTGTGCTCTCAGAAAACACTTCCCAGAAGATTCCACCTCAGTGACATCGGTCTCTTTCTTAGCTCCAGGGAACCAGCATCAATTGTCTCAGTCGTCTCCTTCTCTTGAATACAAAGCCAGAGACACATGGCTGAAGCTGCTGAGTTCTGCTGCTGGCAGGAGCTGGAACATGGCCCCCTTGTTCTATTTTTTTTTTTTTTTTTTTTTTTTTTTCGGAGCTGGGGACCAACCCAGGGCCTTGCGCTTCCTAGGTAAGCGCTCTACCACTGAGCTAAATCCCAGCCCCCCTTGTTCTATTTTTATCACTAGCTTCCTCTTTTCTAACTCCTTTACTGTCTAAACGTGGCTGTCCTGGGTTGTGCTCTGTAGATTGACCTTGAATTTAGAGATCTGTATGCCTGTCTCCTGGGATTAAAGGTTTGTATGAAATTGCCTGGAGCTAATTTAGGTGGCTGGGATCTTGCCCCGAGGCCATTACTCCCTTAACTGAACACAGGATTCGGCTCCATTTCGCTTCTGGGTTTCCCTTTAATACTCGAACCATATATTTGTATTTTTCCTTTCTCAACTTCTTTTTTCCCATTAAAATGCCCTTCATGAGACCTAACCAGAGAACAAGATCTACGACAGGTGTTTCTGAGATTTCCTTTGTCAACACAATTAATCTGAGTCTTTTTACCTTAGGCTCTTCAGACAAGGACAAAAAGCAGCCCCACTCTTCACCAAAATACCACAAAGGCAGTCTTTACAGCACATACCGAAATTCTTCTCTGAAACCTCTTGGGCCAGGCCTGCACAACTCAATTTACTCTCAGTAACGGAGACTTCCTTCCACATTCCTACTAAGATAGCTGATTGAGCCCCATTTAAAACATTCCACTGCTTTCCAAATCCAAAGTCCCCAAATCCACATTCTTCCATACAAAAGCATGGTCAGGCCTATCACAGCAATACCCCAGTCCCTGGTACCAACTTCTGTCTTAGTTAGGGTTTTACTGCTGTGAACAGACACCGTGATCAATACAAGTCTTATAAGGGACAACATTCACGGGTTTATGGGTTCAGAGGTTCAGTGCATTATCATCAAGGTGGGAGCATGGCAGCATGCAGGCAGGCATAGTGCAGAAGGAGCTTCACCTGAAGGAAGCCAGGAACAGACTGAGCATCCTCAGACAGCTAAGAGGAGGGTCTCCAAGCCCACCCCACAGTGACACACTTCCTCCAACAAGGCCATACCTTTAATAGTGCCACTCCCTGGGGTCAAGCATATGCAAACCATCACAACCTCCTTGGGGACTGACATCCTACTTGGCAAAAAGAGACAGGTATGTGGGCAAATGACACCTGGTTGTCAAGTTAAGGTGTGAATATCAGAAAAGGCAAGTCCCCTGTCACAGTTGAATACCCCAACCAATGGGAACAGGTAAGTGTTGCATAAAGACATGTTCCTAAAGAAGTGCCCTATCTCTAAGTTCTGATTGGTGGAATAACTTGGCACAGACTTGGTTCAAGGTCCCAGTCAGTTCCCAAGTCTAGTTTACAGCCCTGGTTGATTAATCCTGGGGCACGTGTTCAATAAACTATCCATGTCTCACTGAGATCTGTACGCATGAGGTTTGTGGGGTGACTCCTTGTGATGGCTATTCCTGGTTGTCAACTTGACTATATCGGGAATGAACTACCATCCAGAATTGGAGGGCTCACCTGTGATCCAGATTTTGAGGGTGAAGGACACAGGCTTCTGACCTGGATCTTGGCTTGGAAATCTTGAGGCGTAGTGGCCATGAAAAGCTTAGGCCCAGGCAAGGTAGTATACAACCTTAATCCCAGGAGACTAAGGCAAGGGGATTTCTGAGTTCAAGATCAGCCTGGGACAAAGCAAGTCCCAGATCCAGGTATGGTTGTAAACACCTTTAATCTGAGCCACACCTTCTCATGGAGGCCTACATAAGGACATTTTAAGAAGGAAGGCTCATTCTTCTTCAACTGCTTGCACTTACAGCCAGCACATACATTGGAACCTACTTCTACAGAAGACCAGCGGAAACAACTAGCCTCGTGGGACTGAGCAACTACTAGGTCCTTGGACTTCTCATTCACAGCTGCCCATTGTTGGGTGAGTTTGGACTACAGACTGTATGTCATTACAGTAAATTCCCTTAATATATAGAAGCATTCCACAAGTTCTGTGACTCTAGAGATCCCTGACTAATACCTTCCTGGACCACAACCAATCTAAGCCCCCACCCCTGCCCCACCCTGTCATCCTTCATTGATTCCAGCCTGGAAACCTAATCCTGATTGAGAGTTTGGGACCACACTTAGTGATCCTAACCACCTCAGCGGCTATGATGGTGAATGGGATCTGAGCTTGGATCCACCATTCTCATCTGAAATTTGCCCTTTGAAAGCATGAGGACCCAGAACAACAACAGCTCACCAGGCAACACCCAGAAGACCCAAACCAGGGACATATAGGCCAAGACTTGGTTATGAAGGTTATCAGATACCCAGTCAGGCAGGGTAATTATTGACTTCTCTCAGTCTGACTATTCAAAACCCTCTGTACTAATCACCCGCCCAAAGCAATGATCAAACTCTGGTACAGGATGTTGGCCCCAGGACATTAAGGAAAAAATAGTGCCTGGCCCGCTGAATTTCTTGCCAGCACTGAGGATATAAAACTGAGGGAACAGGATGGAAGACAGATAGATAGGGACCCCTACATTAAAATAGAGCTTACCTGCAACCCACACTGTAAGAGTTCCCACGCCCCCGCCCCCGTCATTATAGTCAAATCCTGGGAAACCCTTCCCCCCTTATGCAGACTGGAAGTGGGACTCACTTGGGTATCCAGAGTTTACCTATGCTGATCTGACCGGGAAGCTGGCCTGAGACCCCATTAAGTCACCTGGCTAAAGCGTTGAAAACTGGATCCAGGATAACGCCCTCTAGTGCTGAGATCTACCCTTTGAGATTTCTAAACCACCTTTGCTTCCTGACATTTAGCTGGTAGACACCATACAGGCTATCTTTAAATTTCTCAACGAAACAAGGTCAAATATAACTAAAGACTGTTGACTTTGTCTGGACCCACGACCTCCTTACTAAGGGTGGCACTTAAACATCTTCCAAAAAGCAATTTCCACTGACCTCACTCTAGTTAAATTAGCTTGGAACTTTCTCATTCTGGGAAATGTAGTCCCAGAAAAGCACCAGAGCAATAAGCACCCGCTGAGGCATTCTGGGAATTGTAGTTCTGGAGCCATCCGCAGACGAGTTTGCTTTAGCTCCGGAAGTCTAGGCTACCTGGCAGTGCTTCCAGTGAGGTGAGAGTTTAGGGCATCCCGCAGCCTTCTGTCCTCTGGTTCCCCGGCGGCGTGTCCTCTCAGGGACGAGTCTCCATTCCGGGTAAAAGCAGGCAGCGGTGGCAGCGGCCCGACCTCTCTAACTGGGCTCTGCCTAAAGCCGCGCCACCCGGGATTCCTGGACCCATCTCAGCTGCTTGTGGAGCCCCAGGAGAGGGAGAGTCTAGCTTCCCACGTGAGTCTGGCAGAGGAGCTGCGATGGCCAGTATCAGAAAGCCTTAAGTGGTAACTCTGACTTTTTTTTTTTTTTTGGTTTTTTTAAACATTTATTTAAGAGGGAAGGGGCGTGTCACAGCTTATGTATGGGGGTCAGAAGAAAACTTATGGGAGTTGGGTCTTTCCTTGCACCATGTGGTGCCCAGAGACTCGAACTCAGTCCGTCAGGCTCAGCTGAAGTCACCTCTACCGGCTAAGCCATCTTGCAGGGCCAAACTCCTCTTTCCTTAGAAAGGGCTTAGGTTTTATTGGTCATTATCTTCATGCCTGTGGGGAAAGAGACTTTGTGAAGACTCTTGCAGATCAATAAGTTTGCTAATAATTAAAAACCTTTTAGGGCAAGACACAGAGGGGAATAATTTCACTCCCATGTATGGAAACAATAATATGTAAGATAGCTGTCACAATTGACAGATCCTTCTGAGAGTGGTGGTCAGTCATGACAGCAATCATCAGAGTTTGGGGCTTCTTAAACATTTGTTTTTCTGGAAAACCTATCACCACAGGCAGCCTTGTGAAGTTAGGAGCACCCAGCACGCCTGAAGCTCCTGGAAATAGAGAATGTGGCTTTCCTAACCTTTTGCCGTGAGTGAGATGAGGCTGCCTTGGTCCGGTACCCCGGAGCCTTACACTAGCGATCAGCAGGAAGTAGGTAGGAAAGCCGGCTCAGCCGCACAGCACTTGGGGCTGATGGAGAAGCTGAGGAAGCCATGTGGACCGACTGTCCTAGCAATGTGCTCACGAAGCCCTTCCTCCCCCAGCTTGCTTCCCAGAGCCCTGCCTTGTCTCAAAGAGAAGAGAACGATGACCAAGTTACAGGTAGGTCGGGCTGCTTCCCCGTTCCCCACGCGGCTAGGATTGGAAACAGGACCCCTGCATTCTGGGCCAGTGCTCTGCAGCCGAGCCTCTCTGAACTGCATGAAGTAAGGGGAAGTTGCTGAGAAGAGAGGTCTGGAGGAGGAGGGATGAGAGAGGACAGTGGGGACATGTGCTCCAAGTGCACTGTACACGGGAAAGTGTAAAAGGAAGAATAAAAAGAATTAGAGAAGAGGGCTGGAGAGACGGCTCAGTAGTTAAGGGCACTGGCTCGCAGTGATTCCCAGACCCACGCCTGATAGCTCACAACTGCCTGTAACTCCAACTCCAGGGGACCCAGCGCCCCCTTCTGGCCTCCCAGGGCACCTGCACACACATGTACACACAGAAAGACACAGGGCATGCACATATATCAAAAAAGGAAAAATTAAGTTCACTTATGTTTTAAAAGTTACATCAGTTTCCACAGTTTGCCTAATTTTATTTTACAATTAAGTGTGAGTTCTCCACATTCATGTTTATGAGTTTTGCATTCTTATTGTGTGTGTGGTTTGTAAGCATGTAGGCATCAGAGGCCAGCTTTCAGGAGTCTCTCTTCTCCAATCTTGTTGAAGTAACGTCTCCTGGTTTGGGGACTCTGTGGAGACAGGCAGATCTCTGGTGCTCAGTAACAGCCACCCCAGCCTAATTGGCAAGTTCCAGGCCACTGAAGGACCCTGTCCCCAAAACAAACAAAATACCCTGGACAGCACCTGAGGAAGGACACCAGAGGTTGTACTGTAGCCTGTTCATACGTATGCATGCTCACGTATAATTAAGTGCACTCACATGCATACGTGCATACATATGTGCACACATGCACAGACCACAGGTCACCCTCATTTCCTGCACTGGGCATCCTGAGCAGTCATTTCCTGAGCAACCAGGGAGCGTCTGGCTGCCATCAACTGCACAGCTTCCGTGGTTGACACAAGTCTGGTGATGAAGGAATGAAGAAAGGACAGACTCACAGACACGTGTACAGACAAGCTGGGATTGAATGATCCATGTGCTCTGATGGAGACACACCAGCGGCCTGGGAATTCAGTGCATGCGTTAGACACCACTGAGCACCAGGAGTCCTGATTCGGGAACTGAAACATGACTGCTAAGGCAAAGGGTGTGTTTTACATGGTGTTCAGCCAAGCTGTTCAGCCACCCAGGACCACCAGCTGGGGAATAGGTGCTTTTTTTGCTGACAACGGTGGCTAAATTCTCTGTTAACTTGTAGGCAGTAGAATACAGAATCCCTAAACTGGACACTTTAAAACTCTTGGGTACTTCAGTGATTAAAAATGGCAGCTTGGGGCTGGGGAGATGGCTCAGTGGTTAAGAGCACTGGCTGCTCTTTCCAGAGGACCTGAGTTCAATTCCCAGCAACCACATGGTGGCTCACATCCATCTGTAATGGATCCGATGCCCTCTTCTGGTGTGTCTGAAGACAGCAACAGTGTGCTTATGTAGAATAAATAAGTACATCTTTAAAAAAAAAAGCAGCTTGTCTGAAACTTTGACTTAAGTTTTGTCCTTTGTTTATTGTATGAATATGGATGGTGCATTTTAAATCAAGCCGTCCAGGGATATTGGGATGGAGGTACTGTTATACAGATGGGAAAACTGAGGCACTGAGAATGGCCTAAGCTCATCAGCACAGAGCCTTGAAGTGTGAACCGAGGTCCCTAAGGTTTCCAGAGCCAGTGCTCTCATCCATCACCTGAAACGAGACTACCGTTGACAGATGCGTGTTCCTGAGAACACAGAATGAGCTGCTTGTCTGTTCTAGAAGGTTCCCCAAGGCCTGTGTCTTAGTTAGGGTTTCTTACTTCTTTCTTTTCCTCCACCCTTGAGACAGACTTTCTCCGTGTAGCCCTATGTAGACCAGGCTGGCCTCGAACTCAGAGTTTATTGTGGCTCCCTGCCTTAGAGTGCTGGGGCTGAAGCCATGTGCCACCACTGCTTGCCTTAGGATTTCTGTTGATGCAACAGAACACCACGGCCAGAAAGCAAGTTGGGGAGGAAGGAGTTCATTAGCCTCACACTTCCATATTGTCGTACATCATTGAAGCGAGTCAGGACAGAAACTCGAAGGGACCTGGAGGCAGGAGCTGATGCAGAGGCCTTAATTACCAAGCCAGTGAGCACCACCCCTGGACGAAATGTGCATTAGTTTCTGCCTCCAGGATCCAGCACTGTTGGAGTTCCTGTCCTGATTTCCTTCAATAGTGAACGGAATATGGAAGTGCAAGCCTAATAAACTCTTTGTCCCCTACCTGCCTTTTTATTCATGGTGATTTGTCCTAGCAATAGAAACCCTAACTAAGACAATGGGCTCTGTGTAAACAGACGCTTGGGTCCTAGTGACATTGAGAATGGAACTGTATCATGCATTTGCTGTCACAGGAGGCAGTGACGTTCAAGGACGTGGCCGTGGTCTTCAGTAAGGAGGAGATGGGGCTGCTGGACGCTGCCCAGAGGAAGCTGTACCACGATGTAATGGTGGAGAACTTCAGGAACCTCCTGGCAGTGGGTGAGGACGGTCCCCTTTGTCACATCCTGTGTCTTAGCTACACTCTACTGCTTTCATTCTAGGTTTATTTCTTTTGTTTTTATGATATGTATCTGAGTGTGTTGTCTGTCTTTATGTCTGTGCATCACCTTCATCTGTGGTGTTCGCAGAGGAAAGAAGAGGGCACTAGATACCCTGGATCTAGCCTAACAGATGGTTTTGAGCCAGCATGTGGGTGCTGCAAACCCAGTCTGGGTCCTTTGGAAGAGCAGCCAGGGGTCTGAATCACTAAGCTGTCTTTCCATGGCCTCCATGGCTTTCCTTAGCTGCAGGGAGTTTCCACAAGCTTGTGTCCTTGAACAAGACAGGTAAGGACAGCCTCCAAATGCCCAGTACTGCTTCTGCTCCTGTGTAGGGTGCGTCCTGCCCCCCTACAACCAAAGAGTTCCATTTGTGGCCTCCCATTTTGCTCAGTAAAATCACGTTGTTTTCTGGCAAGGTATAGCTATCAGATTTATAACAGTAAACTCAACCCCCAAAAGTATCTGCACAATTTACTCACAACCAATTGATAATGATATAAACCGCCCAACTAGATAAGATAAATTGACGTATAAAAATCCATCCCTTAAGAAATATTCATAACTGCCTGGGCCATTTAAGGCCACATGGGTCTGGGTCGACCTCCTCTGCCTCCATCTTGGTTCTTCTCCTTTTCTATCTCCCCTTACCGAAACTCTGTGCCCACCCCACTTTCTTACTGTCCAATTACAGGCCTCGGCATAACTTGTGCCAGCCCCCACCTGCATGTAGACATCAGCCTACGTTTTCCTGCTCCTTTCTCTGTGTCCCAGCTGTTGTTGTTTCCTTTTCTCCACCTGGAATGCTCTTCCCTGCTGAATCATGATCCTCACCCCACCCCCCACCCGTGTGTGTGTGTGTGTGTGTGTGTGTGTGTGTGTGTGTGTGTGTGTGTTCGTGTGCTCAGCAGTCCTTGTCTCCTGCCCACTCTCCACATTCTGCACTTGGCTCTGCTGCTGTCTGAGCACCATCAGACATGTTCCCATTGATGTAGTTGTAACGACACACTCCAAAATCCCCAATGTTTGCTCACTGTGAGGGCTCCGTGAAGCTCCAGTTACCCCTTCTACAGCTGCGGCCACATCCATTCCCATAAAGCCTTCTGTGTCCCTCACACAGCATCCCTCTCCCAACCTGTAACCCCATCCCCTGCTTCTTTCTCCCTCTAACACTAACTGTTCCCATGTGTCATGCACGCCTCCGAGCTGCACCCAGGAACACGGATCTTCTACTTCCCTTGTTTCAGAAGTTGTCCAGCCCCTCTTGGTCGTTTCCCATCCTGATAATTTTCCCCCCTCAGGTCATTTTCTGATTTCCTTGGGGGAATTGTCAGATACTGTTGTGATTTTGTTATTCCTCTAGGCGTCTGAGGCCTTCAGTTGGCAGCTGAGATCTACCTCCCCTTTTGAGCCCTTTCCCCTGCTCCTTTGTGAGCCTGATGATCTTAGATGGGCGAGCAGGTATTTGACAGAAACCCACTCACCCATGCCCTTGTGTTCTGCACCTCCCAAGCCTTTCCCTCATCAGCAACCGTGTTTTGAGTGGTTTGAGTCTTGCCATCTTAATACCTCAGCTCTCTTCTCGTAGTTTCCAAGAGAACTTGTGTGCTGAAGTTGTTCCAATCCCCCGCTGACGTATGTGTGCTCTCAAAGACAGGGATTTGTGTGAGCAGGACGCCAGCTACAGGGCCTCTCTGAGCACCACCAGACCTCTTAGCATGGATTTAGTGCACTCTTCCCATTCTGTTTCCACAGCTACCCACGGGCTCTGTGTGTGTATGTGTGTGTGCATGTGTGCGTGTGTGCATGCGTGTTCAGGAAGGTGTTCAGCAGAGGCTGAAGATGCCCTTGAGCCTTCCCTCCTGGGCTCACCCCAGATTCTCCACGATGCTCAAATGAGGCCTGCTCAAGGCCACACACTCCCGGCTGTAGCTCATTGTTCCTCAGAGCTCTCAGACATTCACCTTTGACTCTGCTCTCTAGTTAATGTTTCTACAGAGACAGGAGAACTAAGGCCTCGATGTCCACATTCCTTACAGATATCACCTTTTATTCTCTATTTTTTTCAGGAGGCCAGAGTCCAAGCAAGATAGAGACACTTCACAAAACAGGAGTAAGGTGCCTTTCACTGGGGAAGCTTCCATGTTGGCACATGACAGGCCATGATGCCAACAAACTGGCCAGAGTTCCAGAAGACGTAATACACACCCAAGAACAGGGTTCTCTCTTCCTGGAGCGAATCCACTCCCCCTGCCGTGGGGGAGCGGAAGAGCCTTCTCAGGCCTCTGAGGATGATGGCTATCTTGAAAGTCTCAAAAGCAACCATTCCAGCATTAGTGAAAATCAGGAATTTCTGTCTGGGAGAGCTCAGAGTTCTCCGAGTGAAACACATCTCAGTGAGAGACGTGACCGTGGGAAACACTGTCCTCAGACCCCGGTGAAAACCAAGCCACAGCCGTTGGCTCTGGGTGTTGACATTCTGAGTTTCATTTCCCATCAAGATAACAATACACTGCATGAAAGAGACAAAGTCCACAGCAGCAGTGACTGTGACGAAGTCATCTGTCCCCTGTTACAACTCACCCAGGATTGTGATTGCACAGAACGGAAGGCCTACCAGTGCAGCCAGGGCCAGAACGCCTTCAGTGACAGCCCTAGTCTGGAACTCCATCAGCAGGTCCTCTTAGAAATGAAGTCCTCTGGACATACTGCACCCGAGGACACCAGGCGTAGCTCCAGTGTCCCCATTCAACAAAGCATTCATCCAGGGAAAAAACGCTACTGGTGTCAAGAGTGTGGCAAGGGTTTCAGTCAGAGCTCAGCACTTCAGACTCACCAGAGAGTGCACACGAGGGAGAAGCCCTATCAGTGCGACAGCTGTGGGAGGGGCTTCAGCCGCAACTCAGATCTCAACATCCACCGCCGCGTGCACACCGGGGAGAACCTTCACAAGTGTGAGGTGTGTGGGAAGGGCTTCACAAAGTGGGACCACCTCCAGATACACCAGAGAATTCACACGGGAGAGAAGCCGTATAAGTGTGGAGAGTGTGGCAAACGCTTCAGCTGTAGCTGGAACCTTCACACCCACCAGAGGGTCCACACGGAGGAGAAACCGTACAAGTGTGACGAGTGTGGGAAGCGCTTCAGCTTGAGCTTCAACCTCCACAGCCATCAGCGGATCCACACGGGAGAGAAGCCGTATAAATGTGAAGAGTGCGGGAAGGGTTTCAGTTCAGCCTCAAGCTTCCAAAGACACCAGCGGATCCATACAGGAGAGAAGCCGTTTGTCTGTAATGTGTGTGGAAAGAGCTTCAGTCAGAGTTCGAATTTTCAAGCCCACCAGCGAGTTCACACCAGGGAGAAACCCTACAGGTGTGATGTGTGTGGGAAGCATTCCACCTGGAGCCTTCACAGTCACCAGAGAGTCCACACAGGAGAGAAACCGTACATGTGTGTGGAGTGTGGGAAAGGCTTCAGTCATGCCTGGAGTCTGCAGGTTCATCAGAGTCTCCACACCGGCGAGAAACCGTTCAAATGCAATGTGTGTCAGAAGAGGTTCAATCAGGCCTCAATCCTCCAGGACCACGAGAGAGTGCACACAGGGGAGAAGCCCTACAAATGCGACACATGTGGGAAGGCCTTCAGCCAGAGGTCCGGTCTCCAAGTCCATCGGAGAATTCACACTGGGGAGATGCCGTATAAGTGTGCGGAGTGTGGGAAAGAATTCAGGTGGAACTCGGGGCTTCGCTCTCACCTGAGGGTCCACACAGGAGAGGAACCCTACACAGTCAGCAGTGTGGGAAGGGGAAGGACTACAGTCAGGCCTCACACTTCCACACACATCTGAGAATCCACATCAGAGATCACATCTAATCTGCCACTAGAGGGTCCACAGTGCAGGGAACCCCTAGTTTGTTCTGCACTCAGGCGGGCTCCATGCTGCTGGTTGTTAAAAATGCCACCAAACCCAGAGGCTTCAGGAGAGGCATTATCTTGGTATTTTGCCCTCAACTCATTCTTTTACCGAGCTCACTATGATAAAGGAAGATAGTATTTTTAGAGTGGACCTTCTTAGGACACAGACAAAACTAGAGACTTATATAGAAAAGGGTTCTGACTTAATTATAAGAGGAAGAATTGTCAGTTGTCAGGAATAAAACCAACAGAAAGCCATCGTGACTCACACTAACGCTGAGATTGTTCAATTATGGGTAACCCATTGGCAAAGAGCTTGTAGCAACTGTATGGGAGAAATTATCAATAAACATTCTAAGAGCAAGTGACTTCGGTTTATACCAAGGTTTAATTCGATGCTCCCCCCATATAATAAAAAGAACACTGATAATCCTGAAATGTTTACATCTTCTACCGATGCAAGTGAGATGGGAATGGCTGGTTATAAGTCAGAAAAAGAAGTAAGCAAAGCCACATAGACTTCAGTTCAGACCTCAGAGCTGAGTACTGTTCTCAGGGTATTGTTAGATTTTTCCGGAATCTCTGACTACAGTTACTGTCAGTATGCAGGAAGAGTTGTTTTGCATACAGAAACCAATGAACTGATTCAGGATGGATCAAAGTTAACTTCCCTGTTTTATGGAGCTACAACAGTTGATCAGAACTAGAAATCACCCAGTGTAGCAGATCCCATATGTGTGTACCATGTACCTAGTACATGGTGATGATGAAATTGATCAGCTGTTGATAAGATATGTGCTAGAGGGGTTGGGGATTTAGCTCAGTGGTAGGCAAGCGCAAGGCCCTGGGTTCGGTCCCCAGCTCCGAAAAAAATAGAAAAGAAAAAAAAAAAAAAAAGATATGTGCTAGAAGCTTCAGAGTTCTGTGAGAAATACCATATTAACTACAAGGGTTTAAAAGGTGTGTTTTCTGCCACCTGGCAAGAAAAGTAAGGAAATTATAAGAAATTGTCTAATGTGTTCTTTATATAATCAAACTCAATTGCCGGTAGGAAGTAACCGCAAACGTACCCACAGAAATGACACTTGGCAAATGGATGGGTTTCACTGGCAGAGTCACAAACTCCTTGGAACAAGGATCCTTGAAGACTAGGCGGGTAAGGATTCGGCGGTGACATACAGAAACAAACACAGAAGCAGTTTGAATCTCAGTGTATTTTGCAGCTCTCAAGCAAGGGTTTTTATGCATAGAGAAACAGTTATTACAGCTCTAAAAAGTGTGTTCAGTGAAGCAGTCAAATAGAACAATTATCATAATCATTTGGTACAAGAAAATACAAAATTATTCAAGTATTACAACTTCTGAAAAGAATGTCCAATGAAGCAGTCGCGGATGGAACAAGTAACACCATTATCACTTGTTATGAAAAAGCACAAAATGGGCTGGAGAGATGGCTCAGCGTTTAGGAGCACTGACTACTCTTCCAGAGGTCCTGAGTTCAATTCCCAGCAACCACATGGTGGCTCACAACCATCTGTAATGGGATCTGATGCCCTCTTCTGGTGTATCTGAAGACAGCTACAGTGTACTTATATATAATAAATGAATAAATCTTTTTAAAAAAAAGATATTTAAAAAAGCACAAAAATCATTTGATGTGGATGGCATACTTCCAAGAGTAGGTCCATAAGATCTTTATGGGCACTTAATTAGTAATGTCTAATTCCTAAACAAGTTAATAAATGTTTATGTGCAAGCATTATCTAACATCTAGTTCCTGCATTTATAAATCTTCAAAGTATAATTTAAAACTATTTTAATCCTTAAAGTGATGCTTTCTTTACTGATATGCCAAAGCCCACCTCCAACAACACACAAATAGCCATACAAGATCATTTATTGTTGGAAAAGATTTTTTTTTCTGTCTTACCATTATTATGTGATTTTTTAAAAATGATTCGTGAAGTAAAACACCTACTTCCCTGGAGATAAGGTCATAAAATCCCAGTCTAGGCTATCAGGAACATCTCGCGAATAAGAAAGAGAAATAGAAAAAGCTAGAACAGACGAATTGCCATGAGAACCACGGCTCAATATTTCTCTAGAGCCAAGAGTTCCATAACCGGTTCCAGGAGGCCTCCTTCCTTTGAAGTTTTCACCTCAGTCTGTGGAACTTGTCATGCAGAATCTACTGGGGTCGGTGTCGCATATCTCCCTTTTTAATTTTTTAACTGAAGCTCATAATATCTCTTTTGGCAGTAGAGATGGAGGAAAAGACTAGTTGGGAGATGACTGGAAAAAGAAGAAGGAGAATTATTCCTGTAGCCACGGCGACATCAATAATCCAATGTAGCCAACTTACAGGGCTTGATGGCCGTAAACCAGAGCTAATAGTCTGAGCGAAATCCCCTAAACCTGTGAATTGATTATGCGCTTTGCTCAGAGCAGAGATCTGAGCTTGTAATCATTGTCTTCCCAAATCCCCAGCAAGTGACTTTTAGTAAGGTTGCAATTATGATTCCCATGGTAAGATAATGGCGTTACGCACGTGTATGGAAAGCTGTCATGGCACCTGGTAGAAAGCTGAACTTCAATATTTTCCACCTCTTGTCCTAATTGTAACACTGCGTCCTCTGAAGCATCACGCTTTACTTCTAAGATTTTTATCTACAATGTGTTGCCTTGCACGTGCTAGAGACATTTTTATTTACATCATTAATGAAAGGTGCAGTCTTCATCTCTGAGACTCGAGCGACTGTTGAGGCCGTGAGTGAGGTAAGGATGGCTAGGAAAGCAGTAATACCTAAAATTAAAGCCACAACCAAAGGCTTTGGTCTGATTGGTGCATTATCCCCTTTAAGCGTTTGTAAGGCTTCATTATCAAACTGAACATCGTCTTTTAAGTCTACAGGAAGCATGACAAAGGAAGGTCTTTGTAATATCAGAATAACTGAATAGGATTCAGTTAAACTAGGATCTACACGATTAGTTGAAATACATCTGGAACAGCTAGCCTGATAAGATCGTTCTAGTTTAATGATTTTTAAATCTGAAGACCGTCCAGCGAGTATGCCATAAGGAGAGCCTAGGCAAGATCTAATTGCCAAAGGAATGCTCTTAGATTCTTGAGGATTTTTATAATAAGCCACACTAGTTCCAGCAAAAAGTCTAAATAATCCTGGAAAAAAACATTAGAAACTTTACCTGAGGGAGAATGACTAACATAAATAGGTTCCCCCCATCCTGGAGTGAACCATCTATTATTAGGCTCGTTTGAAAATATTTCAGGCTTATATCCATGAGAAAGCAATTGCTCTTGGGTTAAATATGACCCATAATTAGTAAATGGTGTAACCATAGAATAGTCATGATTTTTTTTTCTTGAGTTTTCTATGGATCGTGTACTGAAGCCCAGTAGTCAAACCCACATTTAAGCCCACTTGGACTTTCTTCTTCTTCTTCTTTTTTTTTTAAAGATTTATTTTATTTATTATATATAAGTACACTGTAGCTGTCTTCAGACACACCAGAAGAGGGCATCAGATCTCTTTACAGATGGTTGTGAGCCACCATGTGGTTGCTGGAAATTGAACTCAGGACCTCTGGAAGAGCAGTCGGTTCTCTTAACCGCTGAGCCATCTCTCCAGCCCCGGACTTTCTTCTTTGAGCAAAGATGCCCACATTTTATCATTATCCCGATATTCTCGTAGACATGGTTCCAGAGCCATGGTTTCTGTTAGCTTTACCATGGTATCACTGGCTCAGGACCTTGTCTGAGCCTGTATTTCACAACACATACAGACCGGACAGCAAATGTTACAGATAGATTTTTAAAGATCGGCCAATATCTCAATTGTTTTGAGCACCACCCAAAAAAAAAAAAAAAAGTAAAAAGATGCCCCAGACACCAGGAAGCAGTATTAAGAGAACAACACCCCATTTCCTAAAACATGGGTTTGGTGGCTTTTGGTCATTCACTGGGTGATGACCATTGTTAAAGGGGGATTTGTTACAAGTTGTTTATAGTCTTGATCAGGAAGGAAACGAGGTCTAGAAGATTGTATTAAGGAATCTAACTCTTTCTTTTTCTCTTCTCCATCCTTCTTTCTTTCGTATCTAATGTTACGAGAAGACTGGTTGAAAAGGAAAAGGGGGAGGATATAGGAATCGTGTAATAGAAATAAGGGTAGATTATTGGGTCTGCTCTTAATCTATAGGGCTGCTTCTTGCCGACAATTTTACACTGGTATAGATCTTTGTATACTGACAGAAAATTAAGGTTATAATTGGTTAAAACATACTATGTATGTGTGTTTCAGCTCTTGAAATATTGAAGCAATGCAATTCATTGAAAAATACAACATGAAGTTCTATCTGTTGGAAGCTGCCATTACAGACTGTCTAGGATAATTAAGAAACGCAAGTAAATCGTCAGTGAAATTCATGGTCATGTTAGATACCAGTCTTGTTAATTACAGAAAGATGAAGTTAACTAAGGAGGTGATACAGGCCATGCTGGCATTTTTAGATATGCCATAGATAGATAGTTGGTCTTCAAAAACCTCATAGCTCTACAGTGTTTAATGATGTTTTATATATAAAAACGGCTTTTCTGGCAGTGAGACATGTCTGCTCCTGGCAGCACCCCCATTCTAATTCAAAGAAGATGGTGAACATCGAAGAGCCTCCATATAGAGTTTGCCTCAAAAAAAATGGCAAGCTTACTACTGGGCAAGAAGATTGTTCATACTTCAACTGGAGACAAAATGCTGACCAACAGGACAAACTAGACTCAGAGGAGTTGACTGCCAAGCTTTGACAGGACAAGATAGGCAAGCCCTCCATAATTCCTGCTTCAAAAAAAAAAAACAAAAACAAAAACAAAAAACAAAAAAAACGTCTGTCATATCTTGGGCCAGAAGGCTTAAGATGGGCAGTGTTGTTGTAAAAATATAAAAATTAAAAAAGTAAGTGTTGTCTTTTACCCCGCTTGGTCACACCGCGGTGCCCCAAGAAATCTGCTAGATATATTGGCGGAAACACATCCCAATTCCGTGGCGGCCCAGAACAGCCCCGCACTCCTTTTCCTACACTCAAACCGTCACGTAAAAGAACACACAACATAATAATCTTAGATCCAATTGATAAGATATAATTGCCCACTTAAACATACAAAGCCCGGTACCGGTACCATCCATCCCTTAGGAACATTAATAACAACCTGTAAATACACAGAGCAGAATCTTAATGTTACCCGCCATGGCTTCTCACCCTCTCCTCCATCCTGTCTCCTCTGTCCTAGTCTCCTCCTCTTCCTTCAAACTTCTCTCCCACCCATCCTTCCTTCTCCTCCAATGACAGGCCTCCTTCTATCCTGTACCTGCCCCTCACTTGTACTTTACAAACTCAATGGGGAGAAGGTTCTGGTGAAGTCACCTGATTCCTGAGTACAGGACTAGGCATCTGTCCTTGGGGCAGTGGAATTGGCATTGAAATACAGATAACTCCAGGGCAAACCACAACTGGGCAGTCTGAAGTTCTAGAGAAATTTTGGGTAGCTGTCCAGGAAGCCAGCTGTCTTGATGATTTCTACAGTTTTGGAAGCTGCTTGCTCTGCACTTCCTGCATATTCAGGTAATAGTTATTCCTTATCAAGGCTACATAATTTAAATTCAATGGCCAGCTTCAATACCACAGGAGGGCAGAGTGTGCAGTCAGCCATTAGTCACTCAGCAGACTTATTCTGAGGGAGCAAAACTTAATTCTCTAGGTCCAGCATAAAGGAGATACACACACACACACACACACACACACACACACACACACACACACACCCCACTTGGTAGATGAAGCAAGTTCCAACAAGGTTCAAAACCTTCATGCATACATACATATACATACATAAATATAGACATATGTACATATGCACAGACAGACAAATGTATTGGATGAATGGAGCAAAGCTCCAACAACTTCGTTTTCTCCCTTATCCCTTTTATACCCACTAAGACAAAGTTTTTATGTAAGAATAAAATGACTTCATAGCCACAAGTTATATATTCTCTAAAAATAATCACCACAAAAACATATTCTCCAGAAACAGATTAAAATCATTACACATAGGGGTTGGGGATTTAGCTCAGTGGTAGAGCACTTGCCTAGCAAGCGCAAGGCCCTGGGTTCGGTCCCCAGCTCCGAAAAAAAAAAAAAAATCATTACACAAAAGGAAATCACAAAAGGATTATTGACTGTGTTTTTCTTTCAAAACTGATAATGAACTAAACATTTCCCATCTATCTTTCTCTCCACGAGTTTCCTGTAATCCCAAAGCAGTAATTCTTCTGTCGCAGATTAACAAAGTTTAAGCAAGCCAGTCTAGGAAAGCACTTTTTTTTGTAGCTAACAATTTGTATTTACCATGAAACAGATCATCTAGGTCTGTTTTATTTGTATTTCATGTTTGTCTCATTTTTGAAGTCTTCATCAGTTAAACTGGCTAATTATCCGTTCTATGTTCATACATTCACCACGAAATTGTGGTGACCTTCCTTTCCATGGTGCACACTGAAACCTATGACCACATGCCTAGATCAGAAGATCAAGGAACTCCAATCCAACCTAGAATGACTGTTTTTTAACATCAACTTGTCCCAAGCCTGTTTTTCTTGCTCCTGCAATTATGTGGTTATAACACACGAAAGACCCCTGTACTCTCTCTAACCTATGCAGCTCTTCCCATTCCTTAAGGAAATGGGGACATTCTAATCTTGATTCTAACATTAGACTTTCTGTCAACTACCCATAACTTTCCAAAGTAATTCAAATTAACTCCCTAAAACTACTTACGTCAGGAATCCCATCCAGTCATGAATTCTTCCAAACAGCACTATCTCACGAAAGCTCATCTTCATGTTGCTCTACAGGAAGCGTGCCCAACAGAATGGGCTGTCCCCCAAGAAGTAATCACACCAGGCTAGAAGCAGTGAAGGTCTCTTCGTACCCAATCGCACCAGGCTAGACATTTGAGGAAGGTAGCAAGGAGAAACAGAGAAGGCACATCAGTAGCAAGAAGCAATCCTGGAGCAAAGCCTGTGGGACCGAGCTTCTCCAGGATTCACCCATCGCAGAAGAATTGTGTTTCCAGGAAGGTCACTGGTGCACTGCAGCTCTTTATGCATGGCATCTGCCCTTTATCATCTTACGATTCAACTTATGTTGTCTAACAATTAAGAAGACAGGGGCTGGAGAGATGGCTCAGCGGTTAAGAACACTGACTGCTCTTCCAGAGGTCCTGAGTTCAATTCCGAGCAACCACATGGTGGCTCACAACCATCTGTAATGGGATCCGATGCCCTCTTCTGGTGTGTCCAAAGACAGTGATAGTGTACTCATATATGTAAAATAAATGAGATTTTTTTTTTAATTAAGAAAACATTTTGAGCGGCTGGAGAGATGACTCAGAGGTTAAGAGAACCGACTGCTCTTCCAGAGATCCTGAGTTCAAATCCCAGCAACCACATGGTGGCTCACAACCATCTGTAATGGGATCTGATGCCCTCTTCTGGTGTATCTGAAGACATCTATAGTGTACTTATGTATAATAAATAAATATTTTTTTTAAAAAAGAAAACATTTTGAAAAGATGTTTTTATGTGTAAGTAGATTTTTTTAGGTTGATACATTCAAGTTATGGTGGAAAGTGATTTAAGGACAGAACTCGGAGCTCAACAAGATGGGATCGATAGTACAACGCTTTCTCCAAAGTTGCCAAAGTGAGTGTAATTCTCACCGGATGGTTCTCATAATTGTCACATAATTGTTCTTACTGTCCATAGTTTCTTGTTATAAGGAAAAGCCTCTCATTAGACTGCAAGGGGAGATGGTGGAGGAGGGCCTTGGGCACTTTGTTCAAATGCTGATTTCTGTGCCTCAGAACTGGTTACAGTGTGGACACAGGGATTTTAATAAATATTGAAAACAATCTCCTGTATCAATGTGGTATAAAGAATGTTCCCCCAGCTATCTCTGTTTGGCTAAGGAAATGCAGAACAGCCAGTGATTGGGCAGAGGACACAGGGAGGCTGAACTTCCAATCCAGGCCAGGGGCCTGCAAGAGGAAGAGGGAGAAGAGGGCCACAGATGAGGGAAAGATCAACAGAGTCACCGCAGTGTCAGGCATGGGGCAGATCTGCCAAGGGAGGCTCCTTGAGGATGGACAGCTACAGAAGAGGAAGCTAAAGGGAGACTAAACACAAGCAACTTGTGGGGGTGGCTGGGTAGCAGCTAAGAGCGTCGAGAGTAGGAATATCCACTCGGTTGTTGTGCTTCGAGCTTGAATAAACCTGTAGGGCTCTGTCTCAATTGTTTTGGGAGGTAGCAGGGTTAGGGAAAAAAACCTGACAGTTTTAAGTTTCGTCCAATAGAGGAGCTTCTCTTTGGGAGAGCAATTACTTTCTTTTTCTTTATTTTATTTTCTCAAGACAGAGATTCTCTGTGTAGATCTGGCTGTCCCAGAATGTGCTCTATATGCCAGGCTGGCCTTGAACTCAGAAATCTACCTGCCTCTTCGTCCCGGGTGCTGGGATTAAAGGCTTGTGGCTGGGAGATTCTTTACAAATGTCAGAAATAACAGGTGAATGGAAATTGTTCTCTAAATGTGTGGTTGCCATGTATAAGACAGGGCAGGGAAATCTCAGCATCCATCCAGGTCTACACAGAAAGGCTGCAGGAAGGAATTTAACCGAAGCTGGTGATTGGCAGAACCAGCGCTGGCTGAAGCATCCCTTCCTCATAGGACGCGCCCTCTGTATCTGCTGGGCAGAGCTGCATGTGGCTCAGGGCCCAGTCATTCCTGGTGCAACTGGAGAAGGGCCCTGTAAATAAGACTCTTGTGAAAATGTTCACCCGTCTCCATCCTGCGTTCATATTGATTTGTGATTCCTCAGTATTCCTGTAAGCGATCTTCAGTCAGCGTCCCGTATTTATCGGCCTAGTAAGGTGAACTGAAATGTGTGCAATTGGAATTATGGGGCCAGAATTCCACAGCCAACAGGGTTTTGTTGTTTTTGTTTGTTTGTGTGTTTGTTTTTACTGTAACCGATATTCCAAATGTATTTACAAAGTATTTGGTGTTGATGAAAGGTTTTTACTAAACTTGGGTTGTCAAGGTCTTCCTTCTCCTTTTTTCCTTCTAGTTTTAGGTCAGACTGTCCTCCAGGACTCAGATTGATCTGAGACTCTGCATTGCAGTTCAGACTGATTTGTGCTGCTCCCACAGATTCTCCAAGGCTGTGTCTCAGATGAAGAACAGAGTTATTTCTTTCAGCTCAGGGCTCTGAAGTCAAGCAAAGGTTAAGCCCCCACTGGAGGATCTGGGCAGGTTGTGGTTTGAGTGAGAACACCCCCATAGGCTCATATGTTAACATGCTTAGTCACTAGGAGTAGAACTCTTTGAAAGAATTTGAAGGATAAGGAGGTATGACCTTGTTGGGGAAAGTATGTCACTGGGGATGACTTTGAGATTTTAAGTGCACATGCCAGGCCCAGTGTCTCCTTCTCTGTCTCTCAAGTATGGATGGATGTAACTCTCAGCTACCATGCCTGCTGCTGCCATGCTCCCGCCATGATGATGTACTAAACTTCTGAAATTGTAAGCAAACCCCTAATTAAACGTTTCCTTTTATAAGGTTTGTCTTGGTCATGGTGTCTCTTCACAATAATAGAACAGTGACTCAGATAGCCTATTTTCTACCACCAGGTCACGCCCCCAGCTCTTAAGGGATTCTGGGCAGGTGCTCTACAATTGAGCCAGTCCCCCACCCTTCACAGGGGGATTCTAGGCCAGGACTCTGACTTGTCTCCTGAATTAGGTAAGTGCAGCTGTGCAGTTTACTTGTTAGCTTTTATAATGCAATGTAATACGGGACTTCAATGGGTTTTTGTTTTGTTTTGTTAAGTATCCACAGCCAGTCCTGAGGGGCCTCACCTTGAATCCCACCTCGGGGGAGGCAGAGGCAAGCTCATCTCTCAGTTCAAGGCCAGCCTGTGAGAGATGGCGTCTTAAAGCAGATGAGAAAATTAAAAAATTCCAGGGCATCTGGTACTGACTCATTCACCGGCCCTCCGAATGACTCTGGGCGTGAGTAAATAAGTAACAAGTCCTACCCCTGTGATGTTTGTCCAAGTTTTTATTTTGTTCTAAGGATGCTGTTCTAGCCATTGTGTCCTACAGATAGAGTTCCAGGAAACCGGAGCCAAGCCTATCCAGATGTTTATCAGGTGCAGGAGTTTCATCAACTCTGTCAAACACTAACCCTGAGAGGACAAAGGAGAGGCCTGCTTCAGGAACAATGAGGATGTCCTGACCTTCCTGGTGGAGCTGGCTGATCATAAACACTATCATGAGGACTGTGCTGTGACTCTGGGAGTTCCTCCTTGTGGCATTTTTTGGCATCTCCTTTGAGGTCTTCCCCTACCCCTAGGTCTTGTAATGTTTCCCTTTAAATAGTCCTTCTCCTAGCTGCTCGGGGTCGACACCCCTGTCTCCTGTGAGAGATACGTGTCAGCCCGGAATTCCGAAAATAAACCTTGCCTCTGCTTATTGCAACAAGATTGGTCTCTCGTGTGTCTGAGGCCCGCGACTTCCGGATACTTGAGGGAGGGTCTCCCCACGGAGATCTTTCACCTGGACTACAGAGGGAGTTCCAGGACAGCCAGAGCTACACAGAGAAACCCTGTCTCAGAAAAACAAAACAATAACAAAAACAAAGAAGTATCCATAGTTGTCTTTCATGGAATTTCAGAAATGAAAAAACCAAGTTCTCAAAGGTGAGCCTTAAAAAGGTTCACCGACGCTTTGCCATTCTGGGAAATGTAGTCCTTGGAAGGTGCAGCCACTGCGGAATTCTGGGAATTGTAGTTTTGATGCCAGCGGCGGTCGCAATCGTTTCCGCTCCCGGGGTGCGAAGGGACGTGTGAGTGCTTCCTGTGAGGTGAAACCTGGAGAGTCTTCTGGCTCTTCCTGTGCGCCTGTGCTCCTGATGTATCCTCTCAGTGACCGCGTCTGCAGCCCGAGGAGAAGTGAGGCATCCAAGTCCTCTCTAGCTGGGTTCTGCCTGAGGCGAGGCTGCCCTACACTGACCCACCTCAGCAGCTTGCAGAGGTCCCAGGAGAGTCTAGTTTCTCTGGGGAGCCTTCAAAAGGAGCTGTGATGAGAGATGGTCAGTGTCCTGAATCGTTAAGTGGTATGCAATTCTACTTTTTATGTGATTTTCCCCATTTGTTTATTAAAATAAACAAATAATATTTTTATTTTCTTAAATGTATCAAATAACTTTATTTAATAATTACAAATGAATGAATGAATGAATAAATAAATAAAGGAAGAGGTCAAAAGACAACTTGTTGGAGTCAGGTCTTTCGTTCCTCCCAGTGTTGCCCAGAGACTCCAACCCAGCATTTTAGACTCACTGGCAGTTTCCTTTACCGCTGAGCCATCTCATAGGCCCAAACTCCCCTTTCCTTAGAGAGGGTTTAGGTTTTTTGTTTGTTTTTTTTTTTTTAATTGATCATTTTCTTCATGCCTGTGGGAAAAGAGACCTTGTGAAGACTCTTGCAAATGAACAACGTTTGCTAGTAATTAAGTCTTTTAGAGAAAGACACAGAAGAGGACAATATCACTCCCATGTATGGAAACGATAATATGTAAAATTAGCCGTCACGTTGACAGACGCTTCTCAGAGTCATGACACAGCAATCATCAGAGTTCCGGGCTTCTTGAACATTTGTTTTTCTGGGAAACCCATCACCACAGGCAGCATTGTGAAGGTAGGAGCACCCAGTACCCCTGAAGCTCCTGGAAATAGAGAATGTGGCTTTCCTAACCCTTTGCTGTGAGTGAGGTGAGGCACCCATGGTCCGGTACCCCGGAGCCTTACACTAGCGATCAGCAGGAAGTAGGTAGAAAAGCCGGCTCAGCCGCACAGCACTCGGGGCTGATGGAGAAGCTGAGGAAGCCATGTGGACCGACTGTCCTAGCAATGTGCTCACGAAGCCCTTCCTCCCCCAGCTTGCTTCCCAGAGCCCTGCCTTGTCTCAAAGAGAAGAGAACGATGACCAAGTTACAGGTAGGTCGGGCTGCTTCCCCGTTCCTCACAGGGCTAGGATTGGAAACAGGACCCCTGCATGCTGGGCCAGTGCTCTGCAGCCGAGCCTCTCTGTACTGCATGGAGTAAGAGGGGAAGTTGCTGAGAAGAGAGGTCTGGAGGAGGAGGGATGAGAGAGGACAGTGGGGACATGTGCTCAAAGTGCACTGTACACGGGAAAGTGTAAAAGGAAGAATAAAAAGAATTAGAGAAGAGGGCTGGAGAGACGGCTCAATAGTTAAGGGCACTGGCTCACTGTGATTCCCAGACGCACACCTGATAGCTCACAACTGCCTGTAACTCCAACTCCAGGGGACCCAGCGCCCCCTTCTGGCCTCCCAGGGCACCTGCACATACATGTACACACAGACACAGGGCATGCACATACATAAAAAAACTCTTAAGTTCACCAACATTTTAAAAGTGACATCATTTTCCATGGTTCGCCAAATTTTATTTTTCAGATCAGTATGAATTCCCCATACTTGTATAGTTTATGAATTTTTATCATTTTAAAATTTTGTATTACTATTGTGTGAGAGGGTTGGTTATAAACGAGCAAAATCATGTGTGTTGACCTTAAAGGACAGCTTTGGGGAGCCTGACTTCCTTCTTCCGCCTTGCTCCAGCATGTTCTCCTATTTCTGGGATTCCCTGGAGACAGGCAGATCCCTGGTGCACAGTGGCAACCATCCTACCATATTTGGCAAGTGCCAGGCCAGGGAAAGACACTGACTCAAAAACAAAACAAAAAGGTGGCCAGGACCTGAGGAAGGACACCAAAGGATGTCCTCTAACCTCTACATGCATGTGCACCCTCAGTTCCATACATACACATACATGCATGCACACATGTGTACACACATGCACAGATCACTGGTCACCTTCACTTCCTGCACTGGGCATCCTGAGCAGTCATTTCCTGAGCCACCAGGGAGAGTCTGGCTGCCACCAACTGCACAGCTTCCGTGGTTGACACAAGTCTGGTGATGAAGGAATGAAGAAAGGACAGACTCACAGACATGTGCACAGACAAGCTGGCAATGAATGATCCGTGTGCTCTGATACGGACATGCCAGCAGCCTGGGAACTCAGTGCATGTATTAGACACCACTGAGCACCAGGAGTCCTGATTCAGGAACTGAATCATGACTGCTAAGGCAAAGGGTGTGTTTACATGGTGTTCAGCCAAGTCTCCAGCCACCCAGGACCACCAGCTGGGGAGTAGATGATTGTTTTGCTAATGTCGGTGGCTATATTCTCTGTTAGTTGATAGGCAGTAAGTATCCTGATTTATCTATAGTCTAGCCTAAACTGGGTACTTTAAAGAAATCTTCAGTATTTTAAAAAATCTTCAGTACTTTGGTAAGTGGTTCAAAATAGCAGTTTGTCTGAAACATTCACTTAATTAAATTTTTGTTTCAAACTTATTGTTTGTATATAGACCATACATTATATTCAGTATAGATACATTATATATATATTGCAACCTTTACAGAACACTATGTGACTATGAGCATCATAATTCAGACAATGATGATAGTGTTGTTGGACATGTATTGGCTACTTAATGCATATGTGCACATCATACAGTGTTCTAGGTCCTTTCTGTGGTCTCATTTAATCCCTTCAGGGACATTGGGAGAGGAAGGAACCACAGTTGAGGAAATGTGTCCATAAGGTCCAGCTGTAAGGCATTTTCTTAATTAATCATCATTGTTGCAGGGCCCAGCCCACTGTGGGTGGTGCCATCCCTAGGCTGATGGTCCTGAGTTCTATAAGAAAGCAGGCTAAGCAAGCCAGTAAGCACCATTCCTCCAAGACATGTGCATTAGTTCCTGCCTCCAGGATCCAACCCTGTTGGAGTTCCTGTCCTGATTTCCTTTAATAATAAACAGGAATATGGACGTATAAGCCTAATAAACCCTTTTCTCCCCAACTTGCCTTTTTCTTCATGGTGATTTGTCCCAGCAACAGAAACCCTAACTAAGACAATAGATGCTGTGTGAACACATGCTTAGGTCCTAGTGGCATTGGATATGAAACTGTGGTGTCATGTGTTTGCTGTCACAGGAGGCAGTGACGTTCAGGGATGTGGCTGTGGTCTTCAGTAAGGAGGAGATGGGGCTGCTGGACGCTGCCCAGAGAACGCTGTACCACGATGTGATGCTGGAGAACCTCAGGAACCTCCTGGCAGTGGGTGAGGATGGGGCCCTGTGTCCTTGGCGATGTCAGAAGTTCACATCCCGTGTGTGTGTTGCTCTCCACTGCTCTCCTTTCAGGTTTACTTAGTTTGTATTTCATGTCTATTTGAGTGTTTGTCTGCATGTGTGTCTGTGCCACACTCACTCGTGATGCTCACGGAGGCCAGAAGAGGGCACTGATCCCCTGGATCTGGAGTTACAGATGGTTGTGAGCCAACCTGCGGGTGCTGTGAGCCCAGCCTGGGTCCTCTGGAAAAACACCCAGTGCTCTGTATGGCTGAGCCACCTCTCCAGCCTCCACTCTATTTTTTGTTTTGTGGCAAGGTCTTGCTATGTAGCCTAGGGTTGCCAGAAATTTGTAATTCTCCTGCCTCAGCCTCCCAAGCATGAGAGTGTCTGGCTTTGTCCACTGTGCCTGACAACCGCATGCTCCTAGGGCCTCACACTCCAGCCCTCTGATCTCCACTTCTTTTTTTTCCTGCTTCTATTTAGTGTCTCAGGCGCTGTCCTCTGCATCTCTCTGGCCACAGTGCTCTTCCCTGCTGGAACTCCTGTCTCTGTCTCTCTGCCTCTGTCTGCGTGTGTGTCTGCGTGCGTCTCTTTCTCTCTTTCTCTCTCTCTCTCTCTCTCTCTCTCTCTCTCTCTCTCTCTCTCCGTCCCCCCATCTCTCTGTATGTGTATGTGTGTTTCTGTCTGTGTGTCTCTGTCTCTCTGTGTGTCTCTGTCTCTGTCTCTGTCTCTGTCTCTGTCTCTCTCTGTGTGTGTGTGTGTGTGTATGTCCCTCTCTTTCTCTCCCTCCCTCTCTCTGTCTCTGTCTCTCTGTGTGTATGTATGTATGTGTGTTTCTGTCTGTCTGTCTCTCTCTCTCTGCCCCCCTGTCTCTCTGTATGTGTATGTGTGTTTCTGTCTGTCTTTGTGTCTCTGTCTCTCTCTGTGTCTCTGTACCTCTCTCTCTCTCTCTCCCTCTCTGTCTCTGTCTCTCTGTGTGTGTATGTATGTATGTGTGTTTCTGTCTGTCTGCCTCTGTCTCTCTCTCTCTCTGTGTCTCTGTCCCTCTCTCTTTCTCTCCCTCCCTCTCTGTCTCTGTCTCTCTGTGTGTGTATGTATGTATGTGTGTTTCTGTCTGTCTGTCTGTCTGTCTGTCTCTCCCTTCCCCCCTCCCTCTCTCCGCCTCTCTCTCTCTTCATTCATCTGCTCAGGAGTCCTCACAGGCCCTGCTGTATGTGTGTCTCCCCCTCGCTCTCCCATTCTGCATTTGCCTCCAGTGGTGTCTGAGCATCTCCAGACCTGGTACCACAGAGTTAGTGCTTCCTTCCCATTTTCCGTCTGCACATCTACACGCAGGCCCTGCAAGTCAGGTGCTCAGCACAGGCTGAGGTGACCTTGAGCCCTCACTCCTGGGCTCACCCCGAGTTTCCCACTGTGGTCAAGTGTAGATTGTTCTTCCCTTTAGACATGTGTTCCTCAGAGCTCTCAGACTCACCTTTGACACTGATCTCTAGTCAGTATTTCCAGACAGAAATGAGGACTCGGACCTCTGATGTCCCCATCCTTGCTGATATCACCTTCTATTCTGAGTTCTTTCAGGAGGCCAGAGTCCAAGTACAATGAAGACAGTCGACGCACCAGGAGTAAGGTGCCTTTCACTGGGGAAGCTTCCATGTTGGCACATGACAGGCCATGATGCCAACAACCTGGCCAGAGCTCCAGAAGACGTAATAAACACTCAAGAACAGGGTTCTCACTTACCGAAGCGAATCCACTCCCCCTGCCGTGGGGGAGCGGAAGAGCCTTCTCAGGTCTCTGAGGATGATGACTCTGTTGAGAGTCTCACAAGCAACCATTCCAGCCTTAGTGAAAATCAGGAATTTCTGTCTGGGAGAGCTCAGAGTTCTTCGAGTGAAACACATCTCAGTGAGAGACATGACCTTGGGAAACACTGTCCTCAGACCCCGGTGAAAACCAAGCCACAGCCGTTGGCTCTGGGTGTTGACATTCTGAGTTTCATTTCCCATCAGGATAACAATACACTGCATGAAAGAGACAAAGTCCACAGCAGCGGTGACTGTGACGAAGTCATCTGTCCCCTGTCACAACTCACCCAGGATTGTGATTGCACAGAACGGAAGGCCTACCAGTGCAGCCAGGGCCAAGAAGCCTTCAATGACAGCCCTAGTCTGGAACTCCATCAACAGACCCCCTTAGGAAAGAAGTCTTCTGTACTTAGTACTCACAGGGACAGCAGGCGTAGCTCCAGTGTCCCCATTCAACAAAGCATTCATCCAGGAAAAAAACGCTACTGGTGTCAAGAGTGTGGCAAAGGTTTCAGTCACAGCTCAACCTTACAGACTCACCAGAGAGTGCACACGGGGGAGAAGCCCTACTGCTGCGACAGCTGTGGGAAGGCCTTCAGCCGCAGCTCAGATCTCAACATCCACCGCCGTGTGCACACCGGGGAGAGACCTTACAAGTGTGAGGTATGTGGGAAGGGCTTCACGCAGTGGGCACACCTCCAGGCCCACGAGAGAATTCACACAGGAGAGAAGCCATATAAGTGTGGAGACTGTGGCAAACGCTTCAGCTGTAGCTCGAACCTTCACACCCACCAGAGGGTCCACACGGAGGAGAAACCGTATAAGTGTGACAAGTGTGGGAAGCGCTTCAGCTTAAGTGGCAACCTAGACATCCATCAGCGGGTCCACACGGGAGAGAAGCCGTATAAATGTGAAGAGTGCGGGAAGGGTTTCAGTTCAGCCTCAAGCTTCCGAGGCCACCAGAGGGTCCATACAGGAGAGAAGCCATTTGTCTGTAATGTGTGTGGAAAGACCTTCAGTCGGAGTTCACATTTTCTAGATCACCAAAGAGTTCACACTGGGGAGAAACCATACAGGTGTGTTGTGTGTGGGAAGCGCTTCCCCTGGAGCTTGAGCCTACACAGTCACCAGAGCGTCCACACAGGAGAGAAACCGTATAAATGTGAGGAGTGTGGGAAAGGCTTCAGTCATGCCTCGAGTCTGCAGGCTCATCAGAGTGTCCACACTGGCGAGAAGCCGTTCAAATGCAATGTTTGCCAGAAGCAGTTCAGCAAGGCCTCAAACCTCCAGGCCCACCAGAGAGTGCACACTGGGGAGAAGCCCTACAAATGCGACACGTGTGGGAAGGCCTTCAGCCAGAAGTCCAGTCTCCAAGTTCATCGGAGAATTCACACTGGGGAGAAGCCATTCAAGTGTGAGGAGTGTGGGAAGGGATTCAGCTGGAGTGCGGGGCTTACTGCTCACCAGAGCGTCCACACGGGAGAGAAACCCTACACGTGTCAGCAGTGTGGGAAGGGCTTCAGTCAGGCCTCCTATTTCCACACGCACCAGAGGGTCCACACCGGACAGAGACGCTAAAGTTGCAGCATCTGCTGTAAGAGCTTCAGTCAGAGATCACATCTTGTCTTCCTCTTCCACCAGAGGGTCCACGTGCAGGGAACCTTTAGTTTCTGCCGTCAGGCGGACTCTGTGCTGCTGATGCTTAAAAGCCCCCAACACACAGAGGCTTCAGGAGACTCCATAGGGGCTTCATTTGGCCTATTTTGCCCTCAACTTATTATCCTACTGTACTCATTATGCAAAGGGAAGATAGTGTTTTAGAAAGGATCTTCTTAGCGTACAAATAAAGAAAAGAATCAAAAAACGTATATAGAAAAGCGTTCTGATTTGATTATAAAAGGAGGAATTGTCAATTGTGAGGAAGGGACCCAACAGGAATTGTAGCGCATCGCACTAATGCTGAGGTCATATCATTATGGGTAATCAAAAGATTGGCAAGGAGCTCGGGAGAAATTAGCAACAAGTATCCTAAGAGCAAGTGATTTCAGTTTATACAAAGTAACTGGATTCGCCCCCAGGTTAGGGAAAGAACACCAATTCCTGAAGTCCTCACATTTTATACCAGTGCAGATGAGCTGGGAATGGCTGGTTATAAGTCAGAAAAAGATAATCACAGTCACTCAAAGCCCACGTGCTTTGGTTCAAAGGTCAAAGCTCTGTGACATCCTGTGGTACTTTTAGATTTTCTTGTATATAGAAAATGCTCAACTTACTCAGTATGACCAAAATTAACTGTTTATTCAACTACAAAAAGTAATCATGGAGAAACCATCCATTGTATATCGCACATGTCAGATTCTGTTCAGGCCCTCTAGCGCAAGGCAATGGTGAAATTGTTCACCTAATGGTAGGAACTGTGCTGGAAGCTTCAAATTTTCGTAAGGAACACTGTATTAAGAGTAAAGGTCTAGGGGTTGGGGATTTAGCTCAGTGGTAGAGCGCTTGCCTAGCAAGCACAAGGCCCTGGGTTCGGTCCCCAACTCCGAAAAAAAGAAAAAAAAAAAAAAGAGTAAAGGTCTAGGGGTTGGGGATTTAGCGCAGTGGTAGGGCGCTTGCCTAGGAAGCCAAGGCCCTGGGTTCAGCCCCCAGCTCCGGGGGGGGGAAAAAAAAAAAAAAAAAAAGAATCCAAGAGTAAAGGTCTGGGGTTGGGGATTTAGCTCAGTGGTAGAGCACTTGCCTAGCAAGTGCAAGGCCCTGGGTTCGGTCCCCAGCTCCGAAAAAAAAGAAAAAAGAAAATAAAAAAAAGAGTAAAGGTCTAAAGGGGGATTTTTCTATCACTTGGCAAAAGCCAAGGAAGTTATGAGAAAATGTCCTATTTGTACTTTATATAACCAAACTCTGTTACCTGCAGGGAGTAACCCAGAAGGTACCGAAAGAAATTAAATTTGGCAAATGTATGTGTCTTGCAGAATTTGCACAATTAAAATATGCATAATGTATCATATTCAGGATTTCAATGGGCAACTGCTTTAAGTTCAAAAAACTTGATTCTGTAATTGTACATTTATTTGACGTTATGGCAATTATGAAAGTACCTGGGCAGATTAAAACTGACAGTACTCCAGCACATGTCTCTAGTGGAATGAAGCAATTGTTTTTGCATATCCTAACATGAAGTGTATTACAGGAAAACCATACAATACTATATGACAAAGCAGTTGTAGAGGATCTAATTGTGCTTTAAAAGAGACGCTGAACAGAAATGGGTAACAAAGACTCCCAGAGGTAGATTACATAGTGCTTTATTAACTTTAAATTCTTTAAACGCTAATGATCAAAAACCAAGAGCAGCTGAGAGACGATGAATTATAGAAGGAAAAGTGCTGAATTAGCCTGCTTGAGAATGAAAGACAGGAAATGTGTTACACTGGGAAGAGGTTTTGTGTTTGATTCAACAGGAGAAAAAAGAATGGTGGATTCCATTGAAATTTATAAAATCAGATTTGACAGGGGAACATCCCCTGTAGATCTTGGTGGCAGACAGAAAGAAAAGTCAAAAGGATCAGTAACAGGTAACACATAACTGCTGATCCCTCTACAAGGGAACGGCTCTGAGGGTGGCTGAGACCTAGAAATGTCTCCCACCTGAACTTGAGCAATGCATAACTTATCAATCTTGTTGGCTACTAAATCCTCAGGACTCTTCGTGCCGTCTGTCCATATGACATGGATGAGAATTTATTACACTTTGCTTGTTGTGGTGGTTTGAATAGGTTTGGCCCCCATAGGCTCGTGTGTTTGAATGCTTGGCCTTTGGGGAATGGCATAAGGAGGCGTGGCCTTTAGGAGGAAGTGTGTCATTGGGGGGGAGGGGAGTCTTTGAAGTGTCCTCCTATGCTCAGACTTTTCCCAGTGTAGATGAGAGCCACCTTCTGTTTGCCTGCCAATGACAGTGCCCTTCAGCTATCTTTGGGTCAAGATGTAGCACTCTGAGCTCCTTCTCCAGCACCATGGCTGCCTGCATGCTGCCGTGCTTCCTGCCATGATGACCGCCGCAGACCACCCAGGGGAGTGTGTCAGCAGAGGAACCAAGGCTTGGATTTCAGGTAGAGAACAGATTCGGCATGACAGACAGACACAAACTGGAGGTGTGTGTTGCTGCAAAAAGCTTTACTTCTTGGCGTAGATTTAAGCAGTTAGAACAGGTCCATCATAATTGGCAGTCATCCGGCTCTTATTCATTACCCCACCAGTGTCCCTAGCAAGGAGGAAAGCTGAACATACAGTCTAGGAAACAGTTCTCAACCACAAACAATAGTTTAAAAAAACTGCAGTTATACTGCCAGACTTGTGGGCACCAGGTATGCATTCATCATTTACCTTTGTCATAATAAAGTTTAAACTCTATATTTATGGCCCCTCAGATTAATAAGGAAACTTTTGTAACCATAGTTAACTCTTGATAAGTTTGTTCAACTCGTTGGAACTTGTCTATGATCTTTTTAAAAGAATCGTTACTATTTTGAATCATGTTAAACAAAACTTTCCCAAAAGGGGGGAAAGGCTTCTCTGGAACAGCCATGTTGTTAGTAACTGCAATTAATTTCTCTTCTATTTACTGGGAGCTAATGGATACAGCAGTTGAATTCATCGCAGCTGTTGAGTTCATCAGGATCAGGATGGTGTGAGACGTTTCCGTCTCTGAACTTTTAGTTCCTGAGACATCTAAAGGTACACGACCATCTTCCCACACTGCTATGTTCTTAAAATCAGATGTTGTTGACAGGCTTAAAGTTGCTAAGATCACCAAGGCACACATAAGGCACCTCCACCGCAAGCATAGACCCCAATCATCATCTATTCGTAGGGAGACGGCCAGGACCTCCAGGAGGCCAAGCCACTCCAGGCACAGGCCTCTGTTCTGGATAGAAACGACGCACAAGAGCTTCAGGTCACACAGACTCCACTGGAGTGGGTGTGGCGGATGACAATGGACTGAACCTCTGAAACTGTAAGCCACCCCTAATCAAATATTTACCTTTATGAGAGTTGCCTTGGTCATGGTGCCTCTTCAGAGCAATAAAAGCCACACTAAGAGGTTGGTACCACACACTGGTGTTATTGTGACAGGCCTGACCATGCATTTGGAGGACTGTGGACATGGGGGCTTTGGGAAGCAGCTGAATGCTCTACGTGGGACTTAATGGCCCACACTAGTAGAAGCATGGAAGACAGTGATGCTGAGGGTGATTTGAACTGTGGGGGCTCCAGAGGTTTCAGAGGATTTCAGTGTGTGCACTAGACACTGTTGTGATATTTTGGTGAAGAATGTGGCTCCGGGTTGCCCTTGTCTGAAGAGTCTACCGGAAGCTAAGATGAAGAAATTTCACTTAATTATACTGGGAAAGGAAATCTCAGAACAGCCCAGTTTAGGCTTTGTTCTGCTCCCTCACCCGTAGCACCCCCCAGCTCCCTATCCCACCCCCTCACCCCCCCGGGAAAGAGTTAGGTCCAAATCCATGGCCCGCATAGCAGACTTGCCTGCCTCGGATCCTCGGGCAATGGCCTCAAAGAGCGGGAGCTTCATTTTCTGGATTATTCTCAGCATTTCATCCAAATTCATGAGCATCTTCAGACACCTCAGAGAAGGTCCGAGTTTGCAGAGGCTCACCCACGGTGTAGGGATAATCTCTTGTGTGCTATGTTCGTACATCACCTGTCAATAAAAGGCCCATGACCTATAGGAAGGGGTAGAATAGAAGGTGGGGCATCCTACAGAGAGGGGGAGGGAGGAAGGGAGGAGAGGAGAGAGAGAGAGAGAGAGAGAGAGAGAGAGAGAGAGAGACAGACAGAGAGAGAGACAGAGAGAGACAGAGAGAGAGAGAGAGAGAGAGAGAGAGAGAGAGAGAGAGAGAGAGAGAGAGAGAGAGAGAGAGAGTGTGTGTGTCTGGGAGAGTTAGATGTGGGAAGATTCCCCCTGGACAGAGGCATGGAACTGAGGAGCGGTAACTAACCTTGTGGCAGAGATAGACTAGAATAAATGGGTTATTTGCTTATTTGAGCTGGTCAGGGAACAAGCCAAAGCTTTTTTTTGCCCTCGGCATCAATTAATAACTAAATAAGCTAGGGACTGGGGTGCGGGAGGAAAAAAGTGTAGTTACATGTGGCGTCCAACATAAGGGCTCTCAGAATCCAGGTTTAGAGCCTGAGAACGCTCAGGTGGAAGACGGCTTTTACCCTTTTACCGGGAAACCCCAGGGCGGCAGTGTGGAAGGGAACTGTCCCCTGCTGAGTAGAAAAGCCAGCTCTTCTACCAGCGCCTAAGGGCACAGTAGCAGTGGCTTCTACCAAGCATGGCAAGCTCCAGAGAGGGAATGACACGGACTAGAAGTAGCTAGGCAGGCAGAGGGGAAACTGCACCGCAGTCCCGGTCCACGTGTTAAAGCCTGCAGCTGCCCAGGGCAGGGAGGTTAAGAGCTTTCATGGAACAATGAGGCTTGTGTGTAACACTACTCTGTTAACGGCAGCCCAGAGCCACCTAACCAGAGTGGACAGGCGTCAGAGGACAGGCCCAGCCCGGTGTGGCATAGCACGTGGGCCCAGAACTGCAGACTGGTGACCACCTCCATTTCTGCCTCTTCCAGGTCAGAGAAGAACTGGCGAGTGGAGGTGGAGGTGGGGGTGGGTTGGGGGTTGGGGGTTGGGGGTGGAGCCAGCTACAGGGAGATGTCCCAGTTAAACTACAGAGGAAAACAGACACAGAAGAAATCTGAGCTTACTAGAACTTCTGGCCAGGTAAGATGTGTTTAAAATTATGCTTTAACGCTAAAGAGGGAAAGAAGCTAGGTCTAAAAATTACAGACGGGCTGGAGAGATGGCTCAGCGGTTAAGAGCACCCGACTGCTCTTCCAGAGGTCCTGAGTTCAATTCCCAGCAACCACATGGTGGCTCACAACCATCTGTAATGGGATCTGATGCCCTCTTCTGATGTGTCTGAAGACTGCTACAGTGTACTCATATATAATAAATGAATAAATCTTTAAAAAAAAAAAAACAAAAAAAATTACAGATGAAAATTAAGTAATTTGAAAATAATAAAAATCGAGTGGAAAGTAAAACTAAAAGGAAGAAGCCATGTGAAGATGGAAAGAGCTTAGAGAAAATTAAATACAGAAAAAGATATTAAATTTTAAAAGGCGGTTAAAGAGGGATAAACAAATGCACATAGGCAATTTAAGTCTCCCGAGAAAAGAAAGAGAAAGAAAAAGTCTAAAAAAGGAGAGAAAAGAAATAGTAGATAAAAATGTTTTCAGAGGTAGATAGATGCTAGAGAAAGTAAACAAACTGAACATAGGAAAAAAATCAGAGTTTAAATAGTAAAGTCTCCATGGAAAACAGAGTTAGAGAGATTTTAAAAAGTAAATACTTTCCATGTTTAAAATGGTAGACACTGTAAAAGAGGGCATTTGAACCCCATATTTTATTTTGACTGTCAACATACAAAATAATCTTATGAACGGCAATGCCTATAGCTCTATATATCCTCTTTAAGAAAGATCAGAATAGGGTTGGGGATTTGGCTCAGTGGTAGAGCGCTTGCCTAGTAAGCGCAAGGCCCTGGGTTCGGTCCCCAGCTCCGAAAAAAAGAAAAGAAAAAAAAAGAAAGATCAGAATAAAACAGACTTAGGTAAAGAAAGGACTGAAGAATAGATTTCTGAATTAAAGGCCATATAATGGAGAGTAGAGGATTCATTAAATTAGAATAAAGAACCTTCTGGAACCTAGAGCGACAACAAACAAGGCAGCTTCGGGTGAGAGAAGCTCACAGAGGCTTAGGGAGGACAGAACGGCAGTCTGTAGAGATGCTGGGTAAGAAAGCCTCAGCTGTAAACCACATCGGATAGACGGGTACCACATATTGTCAAGGATCAATTACTAGGTGAAGGTCTATTTGCTGAATCAAAAACACAGGTGCTGTTCAGTGTTGCCTTAGAGCAGTGTCATACTTATGTGTTTCATTTTGCAAAGTTTGGATTTCTTTTTAACGTGCACAATACCACAGATTCACATTCAGAATTCCAACGTGGTTTTGCCTTGAATTCCGAAAAGAGCGATTCCCAGATTAAACATTATTTAAAGGTGATGGCTGACAAATGCCTTTACGGATTTACACTGAGGATGCTTTCACCATCTGTATGCATTAAACATACAACCATGTTTCAGATATTACGGTATAAAAAACGTTACAATTATATCTTACAATCTTATGGGACAAGCAGTTATGGAAAAAATCTAACAGGACTTTAAAGAAAATGCTCACCGAAGAGAAGGGGGATGTGGGCTCTCCCAGAGATAGATTAAATAATGATTTTTTTCACTTCGCTTTTTAAAATATCAACGTGACAGGCAGTGTGCCTGCTGAAAAGCCCTGGATTTTGAAAAGGACGGCTCAATTAGGTCAGCCTGTAAAAGTGACTTCAGAGTGGAAGAAAGGAAGTATGTTACACTGGGGAAGATATTTTGCATTGTTTCAACAGGAGAAAAGAAAAGCTGTAGATTCCATCCAAATGAATAAAAATAAAAATCAGATTGGACCAGAGGAGACCCCCTGAAGATCTTAGTCTTAGACAGGAAGAAATAAATCAATAAAGCCAACAGTACAGGTAACGTGTATTGCTGGACCCTCGACATGGAAACAGCTCTGAAACAGGATAAGCCAAAAAAAAAAAAAAAAAAAAAAAAAAAAAAAAAAAGTCTCCAGCCGGAACTTCAGCTACGCAGAGCCAATAAATCCTCAAGATTCATCCTATCAGCCTTTATTATGGCATGGATGGAAACTATGTCAGAGTTTGGTTATCTAGACCAAACTAAGTTATAAAGAAGACAGATGCTTTTCACCTGTTCATGCAAAGAGCAGAGAATCATATGTAGCTGATGTGTGCACACTGCACATTCCAGACATGCGTTAATGCAGAATTGCATGTTACTTGTGAAAGGCTGCATGTTTACAGAACAGGAAGACCAGACTCCGGTGACGTTGGATCCATCCTGGAGGATGCTGAGACACCGAGACACATTTATTCCAGCATCCCGCTTGATCCAACCTTAGACGGCCTTAATAGCTGTTTCATCTAAACTTGCTTCCAGGACAGCCTCAAAGAAAACTGCTGACCCCAGATGACCCCAACTGATCCAGCCTCACAGACTGTTCCAGTTAGGACTTCATTTAAGTCTTCACTTTCACAGCAGACAGAGACTGGGCTGGCCAATATAGCCATTTTCTTGAGCACCACCCAAAAGGAAGCCCCTCAGAGAGCTGGAAGCAATTTTAAGAGACTGATGCCCCATTTCTCCAAGCGGGGGTGGGGTGGGGGTGGGGTGGGGTGAGTTGGCCATTCGTTGGATGATGATCATCGTTAAAGCAGGGTTGGTTACAAGTTGTTCATGGTCTTTATCAGGAAGGAAACAAGGTCTAGGAGATTGGACTCAGGGATTTCTCTCTTTCTTATCCTTTCTTATCTAACAGGGGAAGAGGGAGGAGAAGGTATGAAAAGAAAAATGGGGGGATATAGGACTAATAGGTTAAAAGGGTAAATTATTAAATCTATTCTTAAACTATAGTGCTACTACTAGCCAAAAATCCTACATTGGTATAGATCTTTGTACACTGATGCAAGTTTAAGGTTCCAACATACTGTGTATATATGTTTCAACTTAAGGTATTGTTCCTATGCAGTTCATTTTAAAAATGCAATGTGAATTTCTAGTCCTTGAAAGCTGCTATTACAAACTGTTCAGGATAATTAAGAAGTGTGCGTTAGTAGTGAGACAGTCAAACACATGGTCATGTTAGATACTAGTTTTGTTAATTACAGGAATACTTCCTAGGTTAAATAGATAGTAAGTAGCTAGAAAAAAGCAATTCACATATACTATGGATTCTCCCAGCCCACAAGTACACCAACGGAGAGGGGAGTGGGATGGATGGGACAAGAGGCATGAGAAATGGAGGCTGATCAAGTATTCTGATCAAGTCTCGCTTAATCCAGCAAAAAGCACTTGCTTATAAGCAGAAAAATCCTACAACACAAACTGTTTGTCAGGGTAACGATAAACATACGTCACATCAGAAACCAATGGCATAAGTTTTGATTTCCCATAAACTTCTTACCTACAATAAGTTTCAATTTCCTGAAGTTTCTAACTAACAACAGAGTGAAACTCATTCTTGTGTAGAAGCAGGCTACCAGGAAGTCTCCAGTATTCTTGGCTGGTGGTAACCCCCATGTATGCTACTTGGAAACAAGGGCTCTTGAAGCGGAAAACACCGGTCTCAGGCAAAGAAACGCATAAGCCGGCCGGGTGGCCCCAGACAATGGATAAATTGTCTTCAAAAACTTCAGAGATCTAAGAAAATGACTGTAGGATGTCATACAGGTGAAGGCAGGTACAAGATAAAACGAGGCCTGTCATTGGACGAGAAGGAAGGATGGGCGGGAGAGAAGTTTGAGGGAAGAGGGGGAGACTGGAACAGAAGGAGACGGGAAGAAGCCGCCGAGAGAACATGGAGGCTGATGTTAAGATTCCTCTCTGCCCCTTTACAGGCTGTTATGAATGTTCTTAAGGGATGGGTGTGTACAAGGCTTTCTATGTTTAGGTGGGCAATTATATCTTATCGATTGGATCAGAGGTTATTGTGTTGTGTGTTCTTTCTTGTGGTGAATTAAGTTTAAGAGAGTATGTGGCAGCTGGAACACCAAGCCGCCACGGAATTGAGATGTGTATTTCTGGCATGGTGGGAACTGGATGGATAGAGAGATTGTTGCCAGGCTCAGAGAGAGGCCATCGGCAGTGTGATATGGGATGGAGCAAAGCAGGTAAGAGATTTTGCTGACTGAAATTAAGATATCTATCAGATATCTTGGGGCACTTCGATGCCGGACCTAGTGGGGGTAAAAGACAGCCATTTTTTTTTATAATTGTACAACATATGACATTTAAAGATGGTTTGCTAATAAAGGGCTCTTTTTGATACAGTCAGTGGCAGAACCCCCACTGTACTTCAGAGGTGATGGGTATGGAAGAGCTTCCACATGGAGTTTGCTTCTTATGTGGCCAACAAGGCACTGCACAGTAAACTGCCCTTTGGTCAACGGCAGATAGGAAAAACTGTCCAAGCTGGATAAATGGGATGTAGGGTGGGATGTAGGGACGTCAACTGCCGAGCTTTGCCAAGACAAGGTAAGCAGCCCTTCATAATTCCTGGTTCACAGGAAAGCATGTCAGACAGACTGGGCCAGAAGGCCTGCTCAGCACTCCCTGCATGCTCTGGTGACATTTATTGCTTCATGGATCTCTGATGGAGTTGAAGACTAGATAGTTATAGTCTCACACCTGAGCTTAGTGTGTTTAGGATTCAAAAAATGTCTTTAGGTCTAAGCAGATTTTTTTTGGTTGATAAATGCAAGCTGTGATAAGAAGTGATTTAAGTACAGACTCTGAACTCACCAAGATGGGATCCGTAGGAGAGCGCTTTCCCCAATGTTGCCAAATGCAAACGGACTGGACACTGTGAGTGTCGTCCTCACCTGATAGTTCCCATAATTGTTTCAGAAAATGATCTTATTGTATATAGTTTATTGTTGTAAGAGAAAGAGCCTTTCACTGGACTAAAAGGAGGAGACACAGGACAATCTCCTGTATACTGTGTGAAAGCATCACCTGTCAAACTAAAACAACAAAACAAAACCGATGGCCTATTAGCAAAGCGCAGGACATGGAATATGGGAGTTCCGGTAGAGAGATTGGGACTCTGGGAAGGAGTCAGAGGTGGGAGTTTCTCCCTGGACTCTGAGGAAGTCAGACGTTTAAAGTGGAGGAGAGGGAACCAGACTTGTGGCAGACTCAGAATTGAAGAATGTGTTGTTCAGGTGTAGAAGCCAGATGGGGGACAAGCCACAGCGTCTGGCCTAGGCATTTATTCAGACCTAAGTCTCCGAGCCATCATTCAGGAACTGGGGCGTGGGTGGAAAAGCCCGTGGCTACAGATCTCTTCACAGGCTCTTTTGTGAATACATCCTAGTTTCTTATTTATTATCTTGCCAATGTATTTTCAAAGCCCCTCCCGGTTTCAGCTGTTAACACCACGCCAGTGCTACGAGAGCTCACTTCACTGCAGGACTGGTCTCTGGATGAGGTTTATCTACCCCTGATCTCCCTGAGGATGCTTCTGTTCTGTTTGGTACAGCCAGGTCTCACTGTGCAGCCTTCTGTCCTGGACCTTGCTGTGTAGACAACCTGACCTAAAATCACAGTTGTACCTAACTCCACCTCCTGAATTCCGGGATCAAGGCGTACATCACCATGGCTGGTCCACATGATTTTTTTTTTTTATTTCATGGATGGAGCTCATGTGTTTAGGAACACACCCTTGAACAGGGCTCAATGATAGGGTCCTTACCTAGAGTCCACCAGGGATGGCTGGGGGCGTGTCTAACATCTGAAAGGTTCTGGGTTCAATGCCAACATCATCTCGAAAAGAAAGTTCTAGGACTTGAGAGAAGACTTAGTGGTTAAGAGTTCTTGCTGCTCTCGCAGAGGACCCAGGTTGGGTTCCAAGGGGCCCACAATGAGTGGCTCACAACCACCCCTTTGTCCAGTTCCAGGATCTTCTGTCCTCTTCTGGCCTGTGAAGGTACTGCATGAAAGTACATCTTTAAAAATAAAAAATCTCAGGGGTTGGGGTTTAGCTCAGTGGTAGAGCGCTTGCCTAGCAAGCGCAAGGCCCTCAGTTCAGTCCCCAGCTCCGAAAAAAAAAAAAAAGGAAAAAGAAAAAAATAAAAATCTCCCTTGGTTTCTACTGGCCTTAGGGAGGTTGTAAGTTAAAGTCTGAGTTTTAGAAACAGAATGACTCTCTGTAGCTGTGGGTGGGAGGTCAGTATCTTTTGATGGAAATTCTAGAGCTAAACATTACAATAACTGAAAAAAAGTTAAACACTAAGTGTGCTCAACAATGTATTGGCAATGGAAGAGAAAAACGAATGAACTACTAAACAGCGTGGTAGAAATCACTAAATCTAAAGTTTAGACTGAAACATTGTTACCACACCAGAGGTGGTGCACTCCTTTAACCCCAGCACTTAAAAGGCAGAAGCAGGCAGATCTCTGTGAGTTCAAGGCCAGCCTGCTCTACAGATCAAGTTCTGTGACACCCTACAGAGAGAAACCCACTGAGTTCCATGACAGCCAGGACTATACCGAGAAACCCTGTCTGGAAGAACATAACAAACGTGAAAGCCATGAGAGAGGACTGAGAGGCCGATGAGGGGCTCGGGCAGGCGAGGTACTTGCTCTGCAAACCTGCTGGCCTGAGCTCAATCCCAGGAGTCCACGTTGCAAACCAGTGCTCTGATCTCCACAAGCTTGCCCCTGCCCCAGCACAGACAGGCAAATGAATCGGTAGGGAAAGGCAGGTGTGATGGAATCCACCTATAGTCCCAGTATGTGGAGGCTAAGGCAGGGGTGGAGCCATGAGTAGCCCTGGAGCCAGATCCAATTCTTCCCAGCTGCAGTCTGAGAATGTCCTGTCTGCCCAGAGGCTTTCTGGAGAACACACGCATCAGCAGTCACCCACAGACAGACAGACAACCGCGGTCCCTTAGCAGTCACCCACAGACAGACAACCACAATACCTCAGCAGTCACCCACAGACAGACAACCGCGGTCCCTCAGCAGTCACCCACAGACAGACAGACAACCACAATACCTCAGCAGTCACCCATAGACAGACAACCCCGGCCCCTCAGCAGTCACCCACAGACAGACAACCACGGTCCCTCAGCAGTCACCCACAGACAGACAACCCAGCATACCCATGCCACACCATGGCTCTCTTCTGAGGGAGAAACGGAGAGGACGAGAGAGAGCACAAAATGTGTTCAAAATCCCACAATATGCCCAAGTGAGGCAATGTTAACCTGTGAAAGGCACATGACCAGAAGAACAGAAGGGGAACTCTCCCTTAGAGCTGATGGACTGTAACAAACGGTGAAGGAATGTTGAAAACAATTCTGACGGCCCTTTCACAGCCATCAGATTGTGAGCCATCAGATGTGGGTACAGGTTAACAAAACTCAGGTTCCCTAGAAGAGCACACACTCTTTAACTACTGAGCAGTCTTTCCATCCCCACAACAGTATTTTGTGTATATTGTGTATGCTACAGTTTTTGCATACATGGGCAGGTATGTATGCCATGTGCATGTGTTTGGAGGCCAAAGGATGATTTAAGGGTTTTGCTCTGTCACACTCCCCTGTTGTCTGGAAACATAGGCTGTCAGCAAGTCCCAAGGATTGGACTCTCTCTGCAGCCACAGCAGTAGGATTATAGATCTGGCCACACATGGCTATTAGGGATTCGAACTCAGATTCCCTTGTTAGGTGCTCTCACCCACTGAGCCGTCTTCTCCAGCCCCATTTATCTCTCTTAACAATGCATCTAACTTTTACATCGTGTGGCTTTCTAGGTTAATGTACTCTGCGCATCTCTCAGCCACTGGAGTTAATGCCACCGCTTCTCATCCGATGCTTGCAGAGACATTGGGCTGCAGAGCAGAGAGCTCCTTGGTGAACCAACCAACTTTAAACAAAGGTGCAGTGGCCAGCCTTTTACACAGTTACAGCTGATACAAAGTTACCTTTGAAGGTCAGAGATGCATTGTGAGTACAACCTTTCACTGCAACCCTGCAAGACACATAAAGAAACACAGTATCGGTCCTTGGTTATGAGAACTTTTTAGTCAGCACTTCCATATTCCATTAACTTTGGGCTTTACTAAGAATAGTGGCCACTGTTACGTATAAAGAGAAGGATAAACACATACAACAAATTTTCAGATGGTCAGCACCCGTTCACCTGTCCCTTTCTGCCATTATAGTCCATGACTGCTGATACAATCTTGCCAAGAGAATCACAGCCTGTACTGCTTCCTTAAAAAGGTCTAGTTCTGCCACTCTGGTGTATTGTGATTTTAAAGGGTGCACTAGATCTTGAGTCTGAAGAAGTCTGGTCCTGCTTGCAATGGTTTTATAGGGTTTAGCACCAGGATGAACCCTTTGAAAACTTGAAGGTGGACATCTTCACAAGAGAGAGTATCGTGCTTTGGAGCCAAGGTTGACCACAAACCTATGATCTTCCAACTTCAGCCTTCCGAATGCTGGGATTACAGACAAATGCCACCATATCTGGTGTTATTTGGGTATGGATTTTCATGAGGTGTGGAAGATGGGAATGGTGACTAAAGCCCTCACGACACACATCACATATGGTTTTTCTCCAGTATGAACTCTGGTGAGCTTGAAGACATGAGTTCTGACTGAAACCCTTCCCACACTCCTCACACTTGAAGAGTTTCACTCTGCTGTGAATATTCAGATACACTCAGGTTAGAGGGGAGACTGAAGGACTTTCCACACTCCTCACCCTTGTGAGGTCTCTCTCCCATGTGGACCCTCTGATGGTAGGGAAGGTCTAGGCCCCTGCCAAAGATTCCTAATATCTGTAAAGTTTCTCTCCAGCGTGGCCTCTCTGATGACAAACTGAGAACAGTACATAAAGCTCTTCCCCCACACATCACACTTGTACGGTTTCTCCCCAACGTGGACTCTTGATGGGAATGGCAGTCAGAGACCTGGGTGAGAAGCCTTTCCCACACGCATCGCACTCGTATGGCTTTTCTCCAGTGTGAACTTGCTGACACACCCGATAGTCAATGGGCTGACTAGCGCTCTTGTCACTCCCTTCACACTTGTAGGTTTCTCTCCTGAGTGGACTCCGATGAGCATGAAGATCTGACCCCAAACCAAAGCCCTTCCCACACATCACATTTGTATGGTCTCTCTCCAGTATGGACTCTCTGGTGGGCTTGAAGATGTGAGGAGTGACTGTAGCCCTTCCCACGTTTCACACATGAATCTCTTCTCTCCAGTATGGACACTCAGAAGTACTTGAAGGTTGGAAGTCTGACTGCAGCCTTTCCCATATTCTTCACATGTATAGGGATTTCCCCCCCCCCCCGGAAAAGCCTTTCCTGCGTACCTCACATGTATAGGGTCTCTCTCCAGTGGGGACTCTTGGGTGGCATGTTCATGGTGAATTATGGTTGAAGCCCTTGCCACACACATCACACTTGTGGGGTTTCTCCCCAGTGTGGATCCTCTGATGTATGTGAACATGCGTGGCCTGACTGAAGCCCTTACCACATTCTTCACATTTGTGGAGGATTTTACTCCTGTGGACCCTCGGATGGACCCAGTGTACGCCCCCTCTGGTGGCACTGGAAATTTGAGCTCTGACTAAAGCGTTTGCCACACTCTTCACATCTATCTCTAAGGTTTCTCTCTGGTGTGAGTCCTGTTGTCACAGTCAATGGCTCTGCCCACAACTGTCACGTCTGTAGGACTTGCCCTCTGTGTCACTGGTCTGATAGTCAAAGGGACTCTTGTTGAAGTGGTCACTGGATTGGTCTCACTTCCTCCCCTGGGTGTGAACGCTGACTAAAGCAGCCCTCTGCTGGGTAGGCGGTGTGGTGAATGGGAAGCCCCGAGCCGCAGGCTGTGCAGCTGCGGTCTCTCTCCTCCAGGCCATCCCTGGCCAACAGCACCATCGATGCACCTGTCACATTCATCACGCCGGTGGGGTTTCTGCTCTTTGTAAGTTTTAACGATGCTTTCCTCATCGGACCTGCAAACGCACGCAGGTCACGTTTCTCCCCAGCTGGCTTGTTTCTGCTCTGGATGTGTGACTCTTACAGGCGCCTATTTTGACAATAATTCTGAGATTAAAAAGTCTTCGTGTTCGACGCGGCTGGAGCTGTCTCCTTTGTGATTCTTTGCATTGCTCCCATTTTCAGAAACCCAGATGCAATCATCTTGCAGCAGTTGAAAACGCTTCCTCGGAAGATACCTGGTCTATTCCCATGCAGACTGTCTCCAGATTTGCCAGCAAGACAGCTCCTCCTGGGAAAGGTACCTTAGTGCAAATCTCCCACGAGTCGCCATCTCATTTGTTCCCCTGCCGCCTGTAAAAGAGCCGTAGTGAGAAAAGAGGATAGAATGTGAGTGTACAGGTGACTCCACCAGGTTCCTGCCAGGGACCTAGCAACAGCTGACGTCATCACCCGGCGCCATCCGCAGCTGTACTGCCCGCCACTGCAAACGCGTTGTTTCCATCTGTTCCCACGTGTTCCTTGCCGGTCTCTTTCTCTCTTTCCCTCTTCTGTCCTTTTCCGCAACCCTCCCCATCTCTGCCCTCATGACCCAGAACGTACCCATGTGTTATGAAACACAGGTAATGGGGAAACTCTACACTAAGGACATGGGGTGAGACCTAATCAAGCCAGTATATAGGTCACCAGGCCTTTCATTGCTTACCATATTATCAGGTTTTCATCGAGGTGGAAGCAAAGAGTGAGATCAGCAGGTTCCTGACTCCCAAGTGTACAGGCATGTATCTAATGGATACCGGGAGTGCTATGGGGCCTGGAGAGATGGCTCAGTGGTTAAAAGCACTTGCAAAGGTTTTACAACTCCCTCTAACTCCAGCTACAGGTCTTTAACTCAGTGAATGCCCACACACATGGCCTGCACACACACACACACACACACACACACACACACACACACACACTTTTAAATTTAAAAATGAAAAACCAGCTGGGCAGTGGTAACACACACCTTTAATCCCAGCACTCAGGAGGTATAAGAGGGAGGATCTTTGGGTTCAAGGCCACCCTGGTCTACAGAGCAAGTTCCAGGGCTACACAGAGAAACCCTGCCTTGAAAAACCAAAACCAATGAACCAAACAAAGCAACCATGAGGGCTGGTGGCTCGATGACTATCCATGCTCTAACACATAATAACATCAATTAAGAACATAGTCATTTTTTCCTCAGTACTTATGGCAAATGGGATTTCAGTTAGAAAAGCTTCAAGCTTAGCTAAGTCAGTGGGAGGAGTAGCAACCATGGATGTACTGCTGAGTGGACTGTGCCATGATACCTACTTCTCTGAACCTCTGTTTCCTTCAGCCAAAGCCTTTCTTCTGCTTCCAATAAGGACTCAGTATCTGCTTTGAGGGGAAGGCAACCTAAGAAAAGACAAGGCATGTGCATTTAAGATAAACGCAAGAGGGGTTGGGGATTTAGCTCAGTGGTAGAGCGCTTGCCCTAGCAAGCACAAGGCCCTGGGTTGGTCCCAGCTCCGAAAAAAAAAAAAAAAAAAAAAAAAAAAAAAAGAAGATAAACGCAAGATAAAGCACATTTTTTTTTTTGCCTGAATTACATAATCCTCAGAACCTGTGGCATGAATTGATCGTGAATTGCACTGAAAAGTCAAGGGGCTGGGGGGACAGCTTGGTGGTGACTGGTGTGTGCTACACAGTCACGAGGACAGGGATTGAATCCCTGCACCTATGTAACACACCAGGCACGGTCTCACTCCAGTGCTGTGGGAAAAACAGGTTCATCACTGGGGCTTGCTGGCTACCAACCACATGTCCAGGAAGGGACTGTGCTTCAACGAAACAAGGCAGACAGCTACTGCCAACTTCCAACTGAGGAAATCGGAGCTGAAGTTTAGAGGTTGTGAACCTCTGGTCTTAGAGGTCCTGTGCCCTCACTTCCTGTCTCCAGGAGCGACCGTCTGACAGGATAAAAAGACTAAAAGGGACTCAGGCAGATGTGGGGTGGACTCAACTCCCTGATCCGAAAGAGGATGGCAGCATAGTTCTCCAGAGGGCGGGAGCAGCTTAGCTTGCTCTAGTTCCTGAACTACACTTCCCAGAAGCCATCGGGAGCGCCCGCCCTCCAGATAGTCTTGGAATACACTTCCCAGAATTCTCACTACTGGAAGATCCAAATCCTGACCCACAGAGGGGGGGAAAAAAAGGTCTGTGAGCTTCCGAACTACAACTTCCAGAAGCCCCTTCTTCTTCCGGCCATTCCATCACGTCACAAAATTAGTCCGTGCATACTTAGGTGGTTAATTCCTGGAGTGTTAAGTAGTTGTATTGCTTTTGGGGTTACTAGGGGGAAAATACCAGACAGGAAGAACCTGAAAGTTTTCTTTGGCCCAGTTTTAAAGGGATTTCAGTACATCATAGCTGGAAAGGCCTGGTGACTCTGGTTTGGGAGTAAAGAAATGCAGTTTCACATCTGGTGGCTGGTCCAAGAAGCAGAGAAGGCATGACAGAACCAGAAGCAAAGGTCTGTCCCTCGAGGCCCCATTTCCAAAGTTTTAGTAACTCGAGGGTCAAGTCTTCAAATCCCGGGGGTTTGGGGGCATTTCCCATCTAGCCCATACAATGCCAAAGAATCCATGGTGTGGAGTGATTATCTTGTTACTGCCAGACTTACAAAACCCGTTTTCAGCCGATACGGTCAGAAAGGATAATTGATTCTACAAAACACGAGACAAAAACCCAAGAAGATAGGACCCAGTGGACGACGAAGGTTGGGGCAAAGGACAGATATTAATCATAAAAAGACAATACCATGTTGATACTGCAGATGACAGTAACGAGTGGCTTTCTGTTTTGTCTATACTGGGGACTGGACCCAGGACCTGTGCGTGATAAACTATTCTAACACTGTGCTACATCCCCAGGTTGAAAGTGAGTTTTTATATTTCGGTTGCTTCTGAGTTCTTACTAAGGCTATTGTGGTTCCTGTAACAGGAACTTACAGCTCAACAGTTTCAAAAGTACATGCCCGCGTTTTAGTAACAAATACTATCTTTTAAGTGCTCGGTACTAGGATTATGTCAGTTCAGCAGTACCTTTCCTTTATAAAGAACTTCCAAAAAGCCCCGATGAGGCACCCTTCCCACAGTTCTCCTTGTGACACTTGAAAAAGGACACGGTTGCAACTACAGTTTCCTTGAAATTAACGGTGCCCGGAAACACTGCAATACGAGGACCAGAAACACTGACCTTAACGAGATAATCTTTCTTTTGAAAAATGATTAAAAGAATTCACGGAGCATGCCGGTGAGATGCTCAGTGGGTAAAGGTGCTGCCACCAAGCCTGACAGCCTGAGTTTGATCCCTGGCTCCTCACAAGGTAGAAAGAGGGAACTGCCTCCCAGAAGGTACCCACTGATCTCCACACACATGCTATGATATGCCTGCACGAGTACATGTGTGCTCCACATACACTAAGTCGTATTCTTAAAAGATCGTTTACGTTCTGTGTGTGAATGTTCTGCCCACATGCACGCATGCGTGCCATATACTGGATCTTCTGAAACGCAAGGTTATGGGAATTAGGTTCTTTGCTCTTAACTGCCAAGCCGCTCCTGCAGCCCCCACACTAAAGTGTTTTAAAATGTAATGAAGCGAAAGGGGGAAAAAAAAAAGAATTCACACGACACGAGTCAGTTCAAGCACTATTTTATAGAACATTTTTTCCTGAACGGGTTCCCCAGTGCTTTTAACGTCTCTCTTGCTCTTGTAAGGTTTACCGCTGCTGTGGATTCTGTGGTGAATTATAAGATTTGACCGCCAACCGAAGCTCTTACCACAAACTTCACACTTGTAGGGCTTCTCCCCCGTGTGGACTCTCTGGTGGGACTGCAGCTGTGACGAGCGACTGAAGCCTTTCCCGCACGCATCGCAACTGTACGGCTTCTCTCCAGTGTGGACTCGCAAATGGACCTGGAGGTTCGAGTTCAGAGTGTAGCCCTTACCACACACAGTACACACGTACGATTTCTCTCCGGTGTGTATGCCCTGATGGGCCTGAAGACTCGAAGGGCGACTAAATTCTTTCCCGCAGTCCACGCATTTATAGGGTTTCTCTCCCGTGTGGACTCTCTGATGGATGTAGAGATTTGAGCTACAAATGAAGCTTTTCCCACACTCCTGGCACTTGTACGGTTTCTCTCCCGTGTGGACCCTCTGGTGGGACCGCAGGTGGGAGTTGCGACTGAAACTCTTGCCGCAGGCATCACACTTGAACGGTTTCTCGCCGGTGTGGAGTCTCTGGTGGTCCTGGAGGTGGGAGGCCTGACTGAAGGCACTCCCGCATGCCTCACAGTTGTAAGGTCTCTCCCTGGTGTGCACCTTCAGATGGATGTTAAGGGCGGACCTGCAATTGAAGGTTTTCCAGCACTGCCCACATGTGTGTGGTTTCGCTATTGTCTGGTCCCCCTGGTGGATGGGGAGATTATGACCGGACTCCTTACGCTTTTCTCCTGTGCGATCTTCATGAGCGCAGCCGTCTGTGCCACAGGGGGAGCCTCTCCCACATTCGGCACACGCACGAGACTTCTCTCCCGAGTCCAACACTTGGTGAGGAGCAGAGCTGCAGAGATCGGTAACAGCTTCTTTGTATGGGGAGCTTTTCTGTCTAGTGTGACTCACTCCATTCTGGTCAAATGGTGCCACCTCTGTACTGTCTCTCCCGTGATCACTGGGGCTATACGACTGTTTACTCTTGTGTCCTCTACGATCGGGGTGGGGATGTGAACTCCTACTTGTAGAGTGTATATCCGGTTTACTCTGACCCTGGTCATCTCTCTTGGAGACTTGCTGGTATCGGTCCTTACGAGTCTGCGGCTCAGTCAGTAAAGTTTTCTGGGAAAGCGGGAGCCTTCCCGTATGGATGGGAACGTTCACTTTATGACTCTTTATATAGTTCTCATCTTCAGAAACGTGAGGAGATGACCTTAGCCTGACCCAGCAGGGAGAATCGTCCTGTAACTGAGGAGCATTTACCACAGAGTCCCGACACGTGGTTAAGTCGTCCGTGACCCACTGCCAGATTTGCCAGCAGGAAAGGGCTTCCGGTGACCTTCCACCTTGGACAGCTCCTCTCCCACTCTGGTTGTTCATTCCTATGGAGACAGAGGTAAGGACAAGTGAAAAGCGTTTACACTTGGATTTCACACTTAGCTCACAATACCAGATTTGAATGCAAATCAAGATGATTCCTTTTCACTATTGATGAAACTTTCGGGTGTAACTGCTAACGGAAGCCACTGTAAAGTCCACTGAGGTCCCGACTGTTAGGAACCAATAAGGGTTGGATAAATGGCTCAGCAGTCAGGAGCACTGGCCGCCCTTCTAGAGGACCTGGGTTCATTCACAGCATCTCACAGCTGTAACTCCACTCCCAGGGAATCCGACGCCCTCTTCTGGCCTCCGTGGACCCCAGGCACACATGTGGCACACATAAACACACGCAAGCAGACACCATACACATAAAATAATAATGAAAAAATTTAAAGACAGAACCAATGAAGCCATTTAAAAGCGAGTACTGATTGAATTTTTTTTTTCTTTTTGAAATTATGGATCTTTCCTTCCTACCACAGGATGGTGTCCACAGGAAGAAACATTTTATGGTGCTCAGCTTTCCCGCAGCTACCCAGAACGGTGCCTGGCATGCAGTCCAGCATAACACGCTGCAAGTGCTCAAAGCATGCTGTTTGGCCCACACAGTGCTGGCCACAGGGACCGTGGATGGCAAGTCCTAGGGACGAGTAACGGAGACTCACCTGAACCTTGCTCCCTAGGCTTCTCTTCTCTTTCTAGCTGTGGTTTCTCTTGTTTGAAAAGTTGATACTCTATGAACAGGCAAGGATCACAAATGTCAAAGGGCGAAAATGCACTGGGGATGTCACGGAGATCATCACCAACACAACAGATACAGTGTGATAGAGCTTGTACACACGTAGCCCAGGGAAGACACACCGTTTATGATGCGACCCTTCTACCACACACACGCGCGTGTCAGAAACAGTCTGAGCGACCCACTTTGAGCTCACACCTGCAGTCTTCAGACCTATTCTCCCTCGCTCAGCATCCGCTCATTCCTTTTCCTACAATGTGGTTATTTTCTCTAAGGAATCTGGTGTTTTCCACTCCATTGTGTTTCAGGAGACATTGCCAGCAGAGGCGTTGAGAGACAGCCCAGTGGTTCAGATCACTTGCTGCTCTCCCAAACAGAGTTCTGTGCCCAGCGCCTACAACCACCTAGCCCCAGCTTCAGGGGGTCCAATGTCCTTCTCTGGCCTCTGAGGGCTCCTACACAAAGGTGTGTCTCACTCACACAACACGCATAAAAGTAATAAAAATAAATATCTTTTTAAAATGACCAGTATGGGGCTAAAGAGATGGGCCAGTGGTTAAGAGTGCTTGCTGCTCTTCCACAGGACCCCAAGTTCAGTCCCTAGTACCCACATCCTGTGGCTCACAACCATCTGTAATTCCTCTAATTCTAGCCTCAGAGGGTACACATACCTACGTGTGTGTGTATACACACACATACACACACATACCCCAAATAAGATATGATTTTGCGGGGTTTTTTGTTTGCTTGTTTTTCAAGGCAAGGTTTCGCTGTGTAGCCCTGTAGTCCAGGCTGGCTTCAAACTCACAGAGATTCACCTGCCTCTGCCTCCTGAGTACTAGGATGGCTCACAACCACCTGTAACTTGAGTTTCAAGGGATCTAACACCTTCCACTGGCCTCAATAGGTACCAGGCAATATACTCCTATACAGACATATAAACAAACAAACAAACAAAATGTCCTGAAATATCCTGTTCATAAAAGACAAGAAATGTTCCAACTCCAAGGTATGTGCCAGAGGGCACCTGTCCTCACCCACTGAGAGCAGGTTCCGAAAATTCTCCACCATCACATCTTGGTACAGCTTCCTCTGGGTGGAGTCCAGCAGCCTGAACTCCTCCTTAGTGAAGATCACAGCCACATCCTTGAATGTTACTGCCTCCTACAACAAGCACATATGACCTCAATCTTACAAATAACTACTGTTAGTGACACTGTCAGAGTTAAAATAGTCTATCTTGGGGACGAGGGGGAGGAAGCTTATAAAGACTCAGAAGTTCTAAAAGGAGGTTCCTTGAGATTATGGAATTATACAACTCATAAGTCACGGGAACTCCCTGAAACTGACCAATGTCCAAGGTCCCTCTGGCCATAGACTTCTATGAGCAATAAGAACTGCTGAGGGGACTCCGGTCAACAGAGTTTCCTAGAAGAGCCTCTCCTACCTATTGAGATGTCTGCAAGTCGTACATAAAATTCTAAGGAAACCTTTCTATGATGCAGATACCTTGGAGTCATCCTGTTCCCGAGACTAACCCCAATAAACTCACCAATTCCTCAACTTGGACTTGGGTCATATTGTTACTTGAGTCTGTTGTGGATTCCCTACTTGGGGTAAACAGATGTCTGTCTCTGTCACCCTAAGAGAAGGATCAACAACAATGCCTGCTTACAGGCACAATAGCTCTGGGACAGTTAAACTTACAGTGACAAACAAGCACCTGGCATAGCCTAAAGACCTCACGTACTTTTACACATTCTAGTTTTAAAATTACATTTACTCATTGTATGTGTGTGTGTGTGTATGATAGTACTGTGTGAAAGACAGATGACTACTTGTGGAAACTGGTTCTCTCCTTCCACCATGTAGATCTTGGGGATCAAACTTAGGTCATCCGGCCTGGAGGCATGGACCTTAACCCCTGAGCCATCTTGTCTGCTTGCAAATGCTTTGAGTCTCCTAACAAGAGAAAAATCCTCTAGCTTGAGAAGAACCATTGCATTCTGACAGGGAGAATGGTGAGCTCTACTTACCATGGGCGCACTCATTTTTACCCTTCCTTCCGGGAGATGCAGAGCTGAAAAAGGCAGAAATCGGAAGAGAGAGACGACCCGACGGTACCACTGACCACACAGCTGATCCTTGTCAGATAGTCAGGTCCGTGTTCCTTGTAGCCTACGGTCAGAGGACGACAATGATACCGCGTATGATGTCAATTCCATTCAGGAGTAATCACGGAACACTGTGCCCAACCACAACATATGAGATTTCCTTGTACTAATTTTTTGCGATTTTCTCTAGGTTTTAAATTCTAAGGAAACTTTCAGTAATCGGTAGTGTTGGCAGTGAGGACGGTAAACGTGGAAACAGCATCTAACGCTAATTCACTGTAACTGGTACTCGGCGTCCCTCTCCTGCTGGAAGTGCTGTAGCACAAGGAAGGCAGTAAATCCCTCCCTGGAGCCCACAGGGGATGCATCGTGAATCCTGATTTGGCTCTGCACACAGCACTGCCTCACGTTGCTTGGGACTTTTAGCAGGTGTGACTGTTGACAATATTCATTAAGCATGGGGGGGTGGTGAATCACAGTGCTGTGATTACAGGGTACCCTGCTCCATTTTATCTGGGCCAGGTGGCACGGCAAACATGGTAGGCTGAATCTTCAGATGAGACCCCTCCGTGAACTATTTACACTGGACCTGTGTGGGAGTCACCCAGGTCTCCTTAGAATGCTGATTTCTGGGGTGTGTCTGCAGGAATTTTGCTAGATGAGCAGGGCTTGAGTCTGGGTGGAGTTTAAGCTCTGGCAACATCCCCAGGAGAGGAAATTCTCTCTGCTGGTTCATGTGAGTTTCTAAAGTTTTGTTTTGTTTTTTGTTTGTTTGTTTTTTATTTTTTAAGATTTACCTATTTATTTATTTAATCCAAGTACACTGTCACTGTCTTCAGACACACCAGAAGAGGGCATCAGATCTTATTACAAATGGCTGTGAGCCACCATGTGGTTGCTGAGATTTGAACTCAGGACCTCTGGAAGAGCAGCCAGTGCCTTTAACCGCTGAGCCATCTCTCCAGCCCCATGGTGAGTTTCTAAATGGTTGCAGGGAACAGCCAGTCCCAAGGCACACAGCTGCCATTTAACAAAAACTTACCCAGAAAACCTGACAGAACCGTACTCAGAACCACGCTAAAAGAACCACTGTTCCATTTGCATGCTAAAGTACTAACAATTTTTTTTTAAAAACACGATCCTGTCATTTTGGAAATCTCCATGTCTATAATGTAAAAAAAAAAAAAAGTTATTTGGAAAAAACAGAATTGGTGAAAACAACTTTTTTAAAAACCTAATACTAGGGACTGAGGGGATGGCTTAGTTGGTAAAGAGGCAAGCGGGAGGAGCTTGGCTCCCTCTCAAGGAAAGCTGGAGGGGGGGACTGGGGGCTGCATGCTAGGGGCTGTAATGCCAGTGCTGGGAAGGCAGACAACGTATTATCTTGCCTGCCTCTCGGTCAGCCTGCCACACCTAAGCAGGCAAGCTCTAAGTCGACAGAGGGGATGTGGTGGGTAAAGGCGTTTAGCACCAAGCCTGACTGAGTTTGGTCCTCAGGATCCACATGGTGGAAGGTGGGCAGCATCTCCCCAACGTGGTCTTCTAATCTCCACATACAAACTGCAACTCGCTTGCCCCACCCTTACCCAAACCCGGGGTTGACCTCCGACGTCCGCCCGTACACACATTCAGGTCTCAACAAAGATCCAAAGCCTGCTCTCCAGGTCCCTGTGGGCCGGTGCTAACTACGTTCACCATACTGGCTGGCTTCCTCGGGGTGCTTGTACCAGTGAGATGGAGCCGCTGGCTGTGGGTTCCCACAGCCTAGCTTTGAGGCCAGCCTCCCCACTCTTGGGGCTTCCTTCTGAAGGGACTGAGGTAGCAGAACAAACTCCGTTTTGATCTTTTTTTTTTTTTTTTTTTTTTTTTTGGTTCTTTTTTTTTTTGAGCTGGGGACCGAACCCAGGGCCTTGTGCTTCCTAGGCAAGCGCTCTACCACTGAGCTAAATCCCCAACCCCCCGTTTTGATCTTAAGACTCAGTCTATCTTGTCCTCCAAACAATTTTAAAATGCTGTCCTTGGAGGAAGCTACTATCTAGAAAGCTAGCGTCTTCGGTCCTTGAAGTGATATGACCCACACCCTTGGGCTCTGGGAAAGAGACCAACATTCCTCTACCCTCGCATGCAATGCCAAGTCTTAGAAACCCCGCTTTCGGCTTTTTTCCTTTATAAACCCCCTTCCCCTAGAGCTGGGGGTCGCTCTCCTTTCTCTTCCGTCAGGAAGGTCGTGTGGCCCAAGCTCGACTTGAAGCGAGATGCTCATGTGCTTGCATGGGAGCTGTGGCTCCTGGTGGTCTCTTTGGGGTTTCTGCAATCTGGGCACAACACTCTGTGTAAACTAACCTCTAATTACGGTCATTCCCAGGTGTATAACCTCCGACGTCAGTCAGTCTTAGTCACATGTGGCTTTATGGCTTCCAGCACTGCTTTTTGGGAAGTCAGGGCTGCAGGGAAACCAAAAATTGTAAAATTACAAAATTCCCTACATTAAACCACACAGTTCCTGCCCCCCTACCTACTGCAAGCAACCAGCTCCTTCCCATAAAGGTCATAGGTGGGTCATGGCTGTGAGTAGCTAGCTGATCCACAGAGGCAAGAAGTGGACGGAGTATTACAGCGGTCTCCGTGACCTATGTGCTAGGAAGTTTTGAGCATTTCACTATCCGTTTGTTGTTTTGTTTTTTTTCCCCTCCAGGTATGCTACTAGGAAGGTCTAATTTTTGTCTTTTGCAGAACAGCCAGTAAATGCACAGAGGAATGAGCTGGGGCAGAAGCAGAGCCAGCTATGGGGTGGAGAAGGTGGGCTGCAGGCCTGGAGGGGAGCCGCAGGAGGAGGGAGGGGGCTTCAGGTAGAAGAGGGAGCTGCAGAAGGGAAGAGATGGCTGCAGGCAGAGAGAGGGGGCTGCAGGAGTGAGGGAGACTGCAGGGAGAGAGGGAGCTGCAGAAGGGAGGGGCTGCAGGAGGGAGGGGGACTACAGGGAGGAAAGGGGGCTGCAGAAGGGGAGGGGGGAGCTGCAGAAGGGGAGGGGTGATGCAGGCAGGATGGGTGCTGAGGGCCAGAAGAAGGGGGTTGCTAGAAAAGGTTGCAGGACCAAAGAGAGAGAGGTTGAAGGCAGAGGGGGCTGCGGGCAGGAGAGGAGGCCACAGGCTGGAAGGGGAGCTGTGGGAAGGGAGAGAGGGCTGCAGACAGAGAGGGGGCTGCAGTCCAAGAAAGGGGTAGCAGGCAGGGGGCAGGGTGCAACAGGCAGGAAGGGGGTACTGCAGGCGTTAGAGAGGGCAGCAGACAGGGAGAGGGGGCTGCGGGGACGGAGCGCGGGATCCCTGCAGAATCAACTTGCCCCGAGGGCCTGCAGACCGGGGGGACGCTCCCTCCGGAGCTCGCGCTGTTCCTTACCTTTCAAACCTCGCTCCTTCCTTCTCGCCGGAGACACAATTACTGTCGATCTCAGAAGCATCTAGGGGACATCCTGGCTAAAACAACTCAAACCCAGAGGCACAGATGGCTAACAAGCCAACCAGAACCCGATGAGTTCCCAGAATTCCGCGTGGAGAAACTGTGACGACGCTCGGCTCCGTGGTAACGGAAGTGAGGCTGCAGAGGCGTGGGTGGCCCATCCATGAAGCTAGGGAAGGAGCACCGCCCTCCCGTATTGGATTTCCCTGTTTTTTGTTTGTATGTTTTTTTTTCTTTTTTCATTTCTCATAGTCCCTAAGAAAGCCTTGAGCAACAATGTCTTTACATCGTAGGCTGTCTGTGTGATATCTGTAGGATATATGTGCTTTGGCGCTGGAGAGGTGACGTAGTGCGGAGAGCGCGGCTGGTACAGAGTACCAGGCACTAGGGAGCTCAAAACTGTAGTCACTCCAGCTCGGGAGGATCCGTTGTCCTCTCGTGGCGTTCTTGAGTACTGCATGTCCACGACGCACCACAGACAAAACACGCAGAGAAGACATCCACATAAAACTTTTTTTTGAAAAACCAAAAAATAAACTATTTATTGGTGTGTTCATGTATGTGTGGGGGACAGCGTACAGTAGTAAATTCTCTCTTTGCACTCACTTGTTGTCAGGTTGGGCAACAGGAGTGTTTTACCTGCTGAGCCACCTTGCCAGTCCTTGAAAACTCTTAAAGGCCCAGAGCAAGACCAACTTTTAAAAAGGAACAAAGATTCAATCACGGTTCAGCAATTTAAATAGAAATATGAATAGCGAACAAAGATGTTTATCTTTAGATAAGTTTTTTAAAGAAATGGATGTAAGCAAAATGAGTTTGTGAGAGGGGAAAACGAGATAAAAACAAGAGAAAATGCTAACACGCGAGAACCTAACTGTACCTGACATGCTGATGGGGAAAATACAGAATGAACAGCTGTGCTTTGTTTCAAGCTGTTCTTAGGAAAGTTAAACATATTGCCATTAATCAACATAGCAGTTAGCCTAGAGGTGAATGGCTGTTTCACAACAGTAACCAGTTCTCCTGACTCCCCCTTCGTGTTTCCAGCCCAGCCCCTTCAAACATTTCTCTCAACCATTCCTCTCAGTTTCCCAAAGGTGTAAACAGTCCCTCCTCCCAGTTTCCCCAATTCTAACTGCTCCAAACTATAGCGACTGTTGTAGCCCTATCTACTCAGCTCAACTGCTCCTGGCTCGCTTGTCTCCTAGCACCCTCTGTCCCAACTGCCCACTCCTCTTGTTCTGCTAGCCCCGCCCCCTTTCCATGCCAAAGCTTCCTTCTCATTGGTCTCCTGAAGTTCCTCAGCTTGTGCAGCTTCACAAGAAATGATGGATGCCTATTACCTATCCAGTGAGAGCTTGCCTTTAGTTAATTGGCTCGCTTCTCATCGTTTTCAAGCAACTGATCTCCGTGTTTATTTCACTGACTTCACTTTCGACATAAAAATAAATGAATGAATAAACAAACAAATGTAATTCCTGCTTCTTGCTAATTATTTTGGGAACTTTTCAGTGACCACATATGAACTAACTGTGTCTCCTCCTCCAGCCTCGGCCCGCTGCCGCACGCCACATTCTTTTTTTTTCTTTTTTTCTTTTTTTCAGAGCTGGGGACCGATCCCAGGGCCTTGCTTTGCTAGGCAAGCGCTCTACCACTGAGCTAAATCCCCAAACCCCGCACGCCACATTCTTGTCAGCTGGCTCCAACCTCTTTACAGTCTCTACACCACGCGAATGGCTGATTCCTTTTCTCCTGTTTCTGTTGTGCAAGAAATTCTTCTCTTTCTCAACTCAAAGCTGACTTGCTATTTTAAGCATCGGCCGACGATTCTGAACAGTCTTTGCCCTCTTCTTCAAACATTCAACTCTCTTAATGAGATGGTCTTTTAGTTCTTCCATTGCACTTGCATCCCTTCACATACCTGCTGTAAAAAGAAAAAAAATCCAGATGTTTCCAGCTGCTCACAAGCTTTCTGCAGCGTTTTAAAGGCGCCCGCCCATCAGCTCTCCATATTGTTGATTGGTATCAGCCGCAGTCTCATCTTCAAGAACTCACTTTTTATTTTTAAAATGAGCTAAATATGTATGCCCCCCCCTTTGAAGTTCATCATTCATCTGAAGAAGCCAGTGACGCAATGGGTAAATTACAGGTTTATTCCAATTACCAAACCCTAGAAAGGTCCTCTTGCTTGCAGCCTTTCCCAAAGGTTTGTATTTGAGGATACCAAAAAGTTTCAAAATTCCGTTGGTTGTCTGTTCTGGCATTTCCTCTCTGATATCAACATCTTGCTTGGAGTTTATCTCAGCTAGAACATCACTGAGAACTTCAAACAGTCGCATTGACCCCAGGGGCTCACATGTGATTAAACTATAGTTCTTCTTAAAAGGGTCCTTGTTAAGTGAGGATCTCCAAGATGAATTTGATTTGGTCACTCTTGGTTAAGTCTTATAGCTTAGAATTCAAATTCTCCTCGGCAAACCACTTCCCCAGTGAGAAGAGGCAATTCTTCGCATATTATAATTTAAAGCACATTACAGGTATACCACACAGTCCTACAGGATGAGCAGTTGGAGAAAGATCCAATTGCACCGTAAAGGAAATGCTTATAAAACAAAAAGAAGGAATGAAGACCCCACCCCAACCCCCAGGGATAGACTAAACTGCGCTCCGTTCTGGATGTTAATGAGAAAGGGACTGCAGCGGCTGAGAGACGCGGGCTATAGAAAAACTGTGGAGTTAAATCATCCTGTATACTGTAAGAATGTGTCAACAACTGAATAGAAGTCAGCTTGTGTTTTGCACTGGGGACATGGGTTTGTTTATATTTTCACAGGAAACAAAAAGCCATGGATCCCATCAAAACTTACAAAGCTCAGAGTTGAGCGGGGGAGGTTTCTGAGAACCTTGGCCACTGACCCAAAAAGAGGGAAGAAGAGAGACTTCCTTGCCAGATGGAGAAGCCCGGACAAGAAGTGTTCAGCACCTGACCACTGACAGGCCGATGAGCAGGACTTTGGTCTCCTGCAATACAGAGCCACCCACAGGGCAGAGCAACAATGGCTCGTGAGCAGGACTTTAAGAGGCTATGATGAATACTGCATCCTGCATAGCCCAAAGTCAGAGCGGCAAGCCAAAGGTTCACAGAGCTGGGGACAGAGATTGAAAGAGTGGAGAAGCAAAAATCACAACAGTAGCATGGCTACCAGGAGCGCCCTTTGAAACTTCATAATTAGGAGCTCAAACAAATGGGGGTAAATGTACTGTGAATTGTCTTGTGCACCTGGCCCTTTAAAGGACCTGCAGTTGTTAGTCAACTGGCCTTTAAGAGTTCTTAGCTGGGGCTGGAGAGATGGCTCAGTGGTTAGAGCACCAACTGCTCTTCCAGAGGTCCTGAGTTCAAATCCCAGCAACCACATGGTGGCTCACAACTGTCTGTAACTCCAAGATTTGACGCCCTCGCACTCAGACATACATGCAGGCAAAACACCAATGCACATGATATTAAAAAAAAAAAAATAAAAAGAATTCTTAACTGTTACAACTGCTTGACCCATGACCTTCAGTGTTGGTTGTCTCTTGGATTTCTGGGAATAGGGTAGGATATAAAAACGCCAGCTGAGGATGAGGGCTGGCTAGCCAAATGACAAGAGGACCGGGCTAGCAGAGCCAGAGGAAAAGGGCAGAAGATATTGCTAGAGACAGTTGAGCTAGAAGTTGAGCTGGAGAAGTTGGCTAGAACGGTTTTAATTGGGAGCTTTTAACATTGGGACCATTTAAGCACAGTGTTGGGAAACTGAGAGAAGAATGCTTGCTGAGGAGAAATGTTTGAAGGGGCTGGGGTGGGAACTGAGACGAGGTCTGGCAGGCAGTTAAGAGGACTGGTTACTATTGTTTTAAAAAAGGTAGGAATTTCACATCTAGATATGTATGGAGGCAAAGGAACCCTTAGGTTGATACAGAATATGGTTTTCAATTGTTTATAGCTGCTTTTTTCCCCTCACAATTACAAAACCTGGAAACCCAAACGAATGTGGTATATCCATTCAAAAGAATACTATTCGGCAATGAAAAAAAATGACTGTGGGGGTTGGGGATTTAGCTCAGTGGTAGAGCGCTTGCCTAGGAAACGCAAGGCCCTGGGTTTGGTCTCCAGCTCCGAAAAAAAGAACCAAAAAAAAAAAAAAAAAAAATGACTGTGGTTCTAAGGACTGAAGGCCATGGTAGAACACTTGCTTATGTATGGAGCCATGGGTTCAATACCTAGTAAGCACTCCCCAACAAGATACACACAAAATGGATAAATTAAAGAATTATACCACTGTGGGGGTGGGTACACACCTTGGATTCCAGCATTCTGGAGGCAGAGGCAGGTAGATCTCGGAGTTTAAGGCCAGCCTGGTCTACAGAGTAAGTTCCAGGACAGCCAGGAGAAACCTTGTCTCAAAAAACAAACAAACAAAAATTATACGGAGTGAAAGAAGTCAGAGGCAACAGGCCACATAGGATAGGGTTGCATTTACACCATTTTGGAAAAATTCAACAATGCAAACAGAACGGAAGTCAGTAGTTATCAAGGGCAGAAAGGGGAGAATTCAGCAGCGAGGATGCTGAACCTTAAATGTCTTGGTGGGAGCTACCCCAAAGTAAACATCTGCCAAATCTACAAAGGTATAACAAAGTCAGTCTTACTGAATATAGTCCTGTTAAAATCAGCTTAGCTTAAATGATTCCATATTTACCTCTGATCTCACTGAGGGAATGTTCGTCTTAAGTGAATGTTGAATTTTGTCAGATATTTTCTGAAGAAATTGAAAGGGACCAGTCAGACTCCATGTGCACAAACGTCCTGCATCTAAACAGTTCCAGAGAACGGATGTGACAAGTCTGTGTAACCTGTGCTGACACTGAAGGTGAGACCGAGTGGAAATGGCCGTAAGTCGTGCTTCTGTTTGTTAGAAGCACTGTATGCAGCTGGCACTGAGAACCTCAGGAGTGTATGCATTAGTCACAATTCAGGAATAAAACTGAGGTCTGAGCCTGTATGACTGCATACAAATATACGTAAATCAGTGCAGGGCGAGCATCCAAGTAAGACTGTCACAACCCACTGCTCTCGGAGGCCACCAGTGCACTAAGACTCTAATAGACATCCGTAGACAGGCTCCACTCGGTGGGGGATAGCCTGTGTAGATGACTTAAATGTCTGCCAACCCCGTAGGAACAATTTATAGGAACTTTAGTCAGAGACAGATTGAATAAACTTTTCACCATCACCTCTTTCTAACTTTTTCCTTTTTAATTAAACCAGATCAGGGGAATGTTAGCATTTTGTCTAGGCTCCACCCCAGTTACCTGGTAACAGCCAGGTACGCCTGACTCACTATAAAAGGGGCTGCTTGCCCCCTCCTCCCTCCCTCTCTTGTTCTTGCCTTCCTGCTACTGTTCTGTCCTCTTGTCCTCCCCTGCCACCTCTCAAGGTGCTCATGGCCGGCCTCTACTTCTCTACTCTGTCTCTCTGCCTTTCTCTGCCTCTATTAACCTCCTAACTCCCCTCCCCGTGCCCTGAATAAACTCTATTCTATACTATACCGCTGTGTGGCTGGTCCCTCAGGGGGAAGGGGTGCCTCGGTCTGGAGGTAGTCCTTGGGTGCATAGGTGCACAATGTAGATATACAACTCAAACGTTTACTATTAATCAGAAAGAAATGTATTTTGAAACAATTTCAATAAATGATAATTTATTAACCACAAAACCAAATTTGCATAGTAGTGCCGTGGAACACGTTGTGTTAAGGGGAGGAATGGTGACGGTTGAAATCACGCTGAGACGCAACGTAATCCGCAGCAGACTAGCTTGATGCGTGAGCACTGAAGAACGAGAATGGGAAAGGACCGTAAGTACAGCACTGTGCTTCAGGAAGAGCAGAAGTGTGCAGTCCAAAGCAGTGCGGTTTATAACAGGCGACGACGCTGGCCCTGAGCGGAGAGACTTCAGGCAGCGCCCGTGGGCCCTGTGTGTGGCGACTGTGACATGTAAGGGTTCACACCGTGTGTTCTGAGGAAGGCTACAGTGAAGTCACACAGTTACGGCATGGGTAAGAGCTGCCAGAAGCCCCTCGGATTTCTTACCTGATGAATTCTGAGGTTTTGGTCACTGGATATGCAGAAAGCTTGTAGCGTCCCTAAATATCCCATGACTGTCGCTTACAGTTATGAAGCCCCATGTGTGGCCACAATCAGCAGTGTAAGAAAGTTGCTCCTGTGGAACAGATCCGGTCCCTTCCTTTGAGAGACCTCCAGATCACACTCCACCTTCCCACAGTTCCTGTCTCCATGGATTAAAGGTCAAGGTTCTGACCAAAGTCTACATAGCTCCAACTTATAAGGCTTCTCTATCTGTGGTCTCCCAAGCATCCCGTTCCAGTCAAATACGGATCCTACAACTCCTTTGTCTGCCTTGAGAACTCTAAGAATTGGGACCTTTCAGCTTCCATTTGAAATTCCAAAATATAAAACATCATAGAGTTTGTTTCCCCTGTGAGCCTTCTGACGCAGGGAAATCTTTGCGTCCCTCATCCTCAGTATGGACTCGCTGGTGAATCAGGAGGCTTGAACTCCAGCTGAAGCCCTTCCCACACTCCTCACACTTGTACGGTTTCTCTCCCGTGTGGACTCTCTGGTGGGCTTTGAGGTATGAGCTCCAACTGAAGACTTTCCCACACTCCTCACATCTGTATGGTTTCTCTCCCGTATGGATCCTGTGGTGGTCGTGGAGGTAGGACCTCTGCCGGAAGCGTTTCCCACACACGTCACATTGATATGGTTTCTCTCCTGTGTGGACCCCACGATGAGCTAGAAAGTTGGACGCCCGACAGAAGCCTCTCCCACACTCCTCACACTGATAGGGTCTCTCTCCAGTGTGGGACCTCTGGTGGGCTTGAAGGTGAGACTCTACAGTGAAGCCCTTCCCACACTCTGAGCACTGATACGGTTTGTCTTCACTGTGGACCCTCTGATGCACTTGGAGAATTGAGACTCGACTGAAGGCTTTACCACACCTCTCACATTTATAGGGTTTCTCTCCTGTGTGGATTCTACAATGAACGTTAAGATCTGAACTCCGGCTGAATCCCTTCCCACACGTGCTACATTTGTAGGGTTTCTCTCCCGTGTGGCCTCTCTGATGGGCCAGAAGATGGGAGGCCTGGCTGAAGCCTTTCCCACACTCCTCACATACATAGGGTTTCTCTCCCGTGTGGACTCGTATGTGATTGTTAAACTCCGAGCTGTGACAGAAACTCTTCCAGCAAGCGCCACACTGATAGGGCTTGTTTCCAGTGTGGCCTCTCTGATGGTCCAGAAGGGTGGAGGACCGAGTGAAGCCCTTGCCACACTCCTCACATTTGTAGGGTTTCTCTCCAGTGTGCCTCACCTGATGGGCTTGGAGACCCGATAACCGACAGAAGGAGTGGTCACATTTTTCACATCTATACCTCTTCTCTCCCACAGGGGATCGCCCGTCGGCCTGAAGGCGAGAGTCCCAGGAGTCTTTCTCACTCCTCTCCTCTCTGTCAGGTTCTTCACCACCATTTAGTCCGCAGTGGAGTTGGAGCCATGATTTCCGACTGGAATGTTTGCTGTACTCCTCGTCTTCACAGTGCACATCCTCTGGTTTCACCGGAGAGCCATTTTCTCCGACACGTACTCTGCAGTCTCGAGCCTTGGTTAACTCCCTTGTAACTCGCTGCCAGATCTGTGAGCAGAAAAGCTCCTCGTGTGGCAGGTGCCTCAGTCCCACCTCCTCGAGAGACTCCGTGTCCTCTGGATTCTTGTCTCCTAAAAGCATAAAGAGAATTCAGAGAGAGGCAGGCAGGGCGTGTGAATGCTCTGTTGCCTGATGCTGGAGAGATACAGTTAAGACCACAGCCTAGGGCTGGAGAGACGGCTCAGCGGTTAAGAGCACTGACTGCTCTTCCAGAGGTCCTGAGTTCAATTCCCAGCAATCATCTGTAATGGGATACAATGCCCTCTTCTGGTGTGTCTGAAGAGAGCAACAATGTGCAGCAGACAGCTATAGCATACATAAGATAAACAATTCTTTTAAAGACCACAGCCTAAGGCTTCACTGAGCTGGAGAAAGGCTTCCCTCCTTTTAACATCCAGGATCTTGTCATCTCATGACGTGCCCAGAAGCAAAGGTCAATGCTGCCGGGAGGCAACTAGGTCATGTGGGTGGAGACCCCAAGAATGGGTTAGTGACTATTAAAGAGGCCGTGAAAGGCTCCTTGCCCTTCAACCCAAGGAGACACAGCAAGGAGGTGTGGGTAACCCTGGGAACAGTCCCTATCAGGCATCAGATCTACTCCTGCCTTGAACTTGGACTTTCATGCTTCTACAACAGTGAGACATAGTTCTGCACGTGTTTCTGTTTTTATTTTATGTGTGTAAGTGCCTGCCTGCATGCATGTCTGTCCACCACATATGTCCCTAGTACCCACAGAGGCCAGAAGAGGGTTGTCATCATGTCCCTCACAACAGGAGTTACAGTCAGTGGTGAGTCGCCATGTGTGTGCTGAGAACAAAACCAGGCCGCTTAACCTCTGGGCCACCTCTCCATCTCAGCTGTTTTGAGAAAAGAACGTGTATATGTGCGCGTGCTTGTGTGTGTGTGTGTGTGTGTGTGTGTGTGTGTGTGTGTGTGTGTGTGTGAGTGTGCACATGTACGTGCGTGTGCCTGAGATCAGAATAGAGCACTGGATTCCTTGGAGCACGAAGTACAGACATGAGCCACGTGATGTGGGTAGGAGCCAAACTCGGGTCTTCTGCACGAGCAGCCGGACTCATCACTTCTCCAGACCCAAGTTCCGTTGTTTATAGGTCACTTAAGCCCATGGGTTGTTTATTATTACTATTATTATTATTATTATTATTATTATTATTATTATTATTATTATTATTATTATTGGTGGTGGTGGTGGTGGTAGTGCAGGGAACTAAACACAGAGTTTGAGCCCACGATCTTTTGTTACAGGTGCTAGAGGCTACAGAGTTCAGATAATGAACATTAGCCTCTATCTGTCTGTCTGCCTGTCTGTCTATCTACTTATCTATCTGTAAAGGCACCTAGAAAATTTAAATTAGATATCTTAAAAATGTCTTGACGATAAGTTGTCAAAAGAAAAAAAACCCTTTTCTACACAATGCTTTGATTAGTCATTTTAAATTTGCCAACCATTATGTATCTTCCCATCTAACACAGCCATCATTAACTCATTCGTCCATTAACTCATCCATTCATTAGCTCCTCCGTTCACTCAGTGGGGATTCACAGCACAGCTGCCCTCTGCAGGTCTCCTCCTGAGACGGCGCTGCGCTGGGAACACAGTGAGATAAAGGCACGGTAGGAGTGCACACAGCCATCAGTGGCCAGACAGACAACAGAACAGGGGAAGGGAAGGGAAGAGGACGATAAGGCCCCTTGTGTGATGTAAGAGCTTAGACGAGACCACCATGATCCCGGACGGCTCAGGAGGGTCTCAGATTAAGAACGCTCTTGCCAGTTTAAAAGCAGGCGAGGAAGCAAGAGCATGTGTGGATACAGCAAGGACACCAGTGTGGGTAAGGCTGGGAGGTAAGGAGTCACAGGCCATGTCTACATAGTGGGAGGACGGAGGGACAGACGCACGGGCCACTGTCACTGAGTTCTAAGTCAGTAGGTACCTCAGTCACAGGAAGCTGTGATGTGGCTGACGTGCAAAGGAGCCGGTGAGTGGAGAACTGACGATAAAAGCCCAAGACAGTAGCACCAGAGTAGTACAGACCCGGACAAGTCTCTCTGTGGCCTTGTTACCAACACTGTGCCCAAGATGACAACTACACAGGACGGACTCAGAGCCTCGATGTCTGCACCTGCAGGGTCACCGCCATGGGTGGCTCGCCACAGGTAGTCTACCCTGGGACCCACATGGAGGAAGCAGAGAAGCGACACCCACAAGTTGTCCTCTGACTTCAACAAGCATACTGTGGCACACGTGCCCACCCTCACCACACACCGTACACACTGCACATGCACACCTGCGTGCACAGACACACGCCAGTGTGTTTGCCAAACTTGATGTTTTTGTCTGTTCTGTTTCACAAAACAGGGTGTGTATGCTGGCTTCCCTGGAACTCGCTCTGTAGACCAGGCTGGCCTCAAACTCACAGAGATCCACCCATCTCGGCCCAGCTTTCTAATATTCTGTGTCATAAGAAATGTGTTTTATGTAAAAGACACAAAAGATGCAGACATTAGCATGAATGTTAGAAAGGTCCATTTTCACCATGACTGGTCAGGCCTGTAATCCCAGCATTGGGGAAACTGAGGTAGGAGGGTTACAGGTTCAAAGCCTGCCCAGGAAACAGTTCTAGATCAGCCTGGATTGATTGCTATGGTGCCCTTGTCCCAGGAAAAGGTAAAAACAGTTTTAGGAATATATCTTCATGGCAGAGTGCTTGCCGAGCACACACAGGGCTCTAGATTCAATCTCCATCACCAGACACACACACACACACACACACACACACACACACACACACACACACACACTCATACACTCACACATATACACACTCACACATATATATACACACAAATGCACTCTCACATACACATACATACATACACACATATATACATACTCAAATACATATACACGCACATACACACACACTCTCATATACACATATATACACACATACACACTCACACATAAACATACACATACATATACTCTCTCACACATACACACATATATACACACATACATTCATATACACTCACACGTATACACACAAACATATACACATACACACACACTCACACATACATACACTCATATATACTCACCCACATACACACTCACACATACACACTCACCCAACCCCCCCAGCCACACACTCTCACATATACACTTACATACATATTCACACTCACACATCATACACTCACACACATGTTCACACACACTCGCAGACAAACATACCATTTTCATTTGGCAACAAGCTATACTTTTTACTGCAATGAGAAGTTACCACCAAGGGCTCTGATTATTGCCCCTCCCACTGACCCTTTGAGACAGGGTCTCTCTGTGTAGCCCAGGCTGTCTTGGAGCTTGTTATGTTGTAGGCCAGGATAGCCTTACAGTCACAGAAACCTGTCTGCCTCTGTCTCTCAAGTGCTGGGATTAAAGTTGTGAAGCACCATGCGTGGCTTTTCTGCCCTTTATTTTGGTAAAAATTGTTCATATGCCAGCAAGTCAGCTTTCAGTGGAAAGGCACCTGCTGCCACGCCCAAAGACCTGAGTTCAATTCCCGGGACCCACAGGTAGAAGGAGAGAACCCACCCCACAAGTTGATCTCTGACCTCCCTATGCATGCCACGGCACATATGCATCCACACACATACAAACATACACACACACACACAGTGATTGTTTTAATTTACGGTTTATTTATTTTATGTGTATGAGTGTTTTGCCTGCATGTATGTCTATGCACCGTGTGCATGCAGTGCCTGTAGGGGGAAGACGAGGGAGTCAGATCTCCATGGAACTGGAGTTACAGGAGTCTGGGAGCTGCCATGTGGGTGCTAGGAACCAAACTTGGCTTCTCTGAAGGAGCAGCCAGAGCTCTTAACCCTGAGCCATCTCTCTAGCCCCACAAAGTAAAGATTTTTAATGTTAAAAAAAAACTGTTCCTACATCCATGACATGTGTGGAGGGGATTACGATCAGAGAAAGCACACTGCCCACTGTGGTCCATGTACAAACCACAGGAGTTAGCTAAAGGGGCGGGGCTGGGGCACTACAATGACCCAGCTCTGGGCCTCGCAAAGATTAAAACCCTGAGGCCCTTCAAGAGCTGCGTGCACAGCCAGGGCCACACAGACTTCATGGGAACCACCACTTGCTACGCACCCATCCTCACCCACTGAGAGCAGCATCCTGAAGTTCTCCAGCATCACCTCTCCGTACAGCTTCCTCTGGGCAGCATCCAGCAGCCCCAGCTCCTCATCGCTGAAGACCACGGCCACGTCCCTGAAGGTCACCATCTCCTGTGACAGCAAATACATGACATCTAAATCTTTCAACTGAGGGTAGCTATGGCTAAGGTGGGGCTTGGGCCATGGAGTATCTACCAGGCATCCACAAAGCCCTGGGTCCCACCCCAGTGCCACACACACTGGACCACACACACTCCCCCCTACCCCCGTACAATGCTTGTAATTCCAGCACACGAAGGCTGAGACAGGAGGGTGACTTGTCAGTTTGAAGTCACATCGAGTTCCAGGACAGGATGAAGCCCTGTCTTAAAAGCATAAAACAAAAAGAAATGTCACAGAAAGACCACTTTTTACATAAAGTCCCTATTCTTCTATGTTAAAAAATGCCATGGCAACAGATATGCAATTTTCCTTCTGTGTTTTTCTTTTATCGGTATTCTTTCCCCAAAATGAATACAAAGATTCTTGGTTCTTCATGCCATAGACAACACTGAACCCATGACATAAATCTGGGCTAGTAACAGGTAGCTCAGTGGGTGAAGGAGTTTGCTGACAAGTCAGACATCCCAAGTTCAAATCCTGGGGGCCACCTTATGGAAGAAGAAAACCGACTTGTATGGGCTGTTCTCGAAGTACACTCCAATGCTAAAAAATTAAGTGTTAAAAACAACTAATTTAAGTCAGTGAAAACAACTTGATATGTTGTGATCACTAAAATATTTGTCAAATATTTATTAACCATGTTTATTTTCTATCTATCTATCTATCTATCTATCTATCTATCTATCTATCTATCTAATAGACAGGGTCTCGTAGCATAGGCTAGCTTCACACTTGCTGGGTAGCCAAGGATGACCCTGCACTTCTCTAATCTTCCTGCCTCCATTTCCCGGTTGCTGGGACCACAAGGGTGTGGTGCCAAGACTGGAGTATGTGGAGCTGGGTATTGGACCTGGGGCCTCATGCATGCAAGGCAAGCACTCTACCCCTTAGGCTATGTCCCCAGCCCCCCGTTTGTTTCTCTTTGGTACTCTACGTACCTTTCTCATATATTTTCTTTTCTTTTTTTTTTTTTTTCGGAGCTGGGGACCGAACCCAGGGCCTTGCGCTTGCTAGGAAAGCGCTCTACCGCTGAGCTAAATCCCCAACCCCCCTTTCTCATATTTTAACTAGCTTCGTAAGTGTTGGTTCTGCAGTGCTGGGGACCAAGGCCAAGGCGCTGAACCATTGAGGCAAGTGCTCTGCCCAAGCTAATCGATGGCCTGCATTTCCACTCCTTAGCATCCATGTAGTGAATGTTTTCCCTCTTCTTCTCTAACTTTGTGTATAGAGGAGTGTCCCGACATGGAGGATGGAGGCACGGGATTTTCTAGTCTCTGCTTGTTCATCCAATCATAGGTAGTGGTGGTAGTAATGGTGGTAGTAGCAGTAGTAGTAGTAGTAGTAGTAGTAATAGTAGTAGTAGTAGTAGTTTGTATTTTGTTGTTTTATTTTTTAAGACAGGGTTTCTCTGTATAGCTTTGACAGTCCTGGAACTCACTATGTAGACCAGGCTGGCCTTGACCTCACAGAGATCCCCCTGCCTCTACTTTCCAGGTGCTAGGATTAAAAATGCCCAGCATTTTTGTTATTTTTTTAAATCTTTAAATATTTTTAATTATCTGTATGTGTGGCCGTGTTATGTACAGGTGGGTGCTGGGGTCCTCAGAGGCCAGAAGAGGGCGTCAGATCCCCTGGAGCTGGAGTCACAGGCTCACTTGAGCCACCTGATGGAGGTGTTAGGTTCCGACGTGGATCCTCTGGAAGGGCAGCCGATGCTCTGAAGCACCGAGCCATCTCTCCAGCCCTTGATCTTATTGTTTCGTTCATCCAATTATAAAGTGACATTAACAACGAAAACAGGGGAGATTGATGTCTGGCATCCAAGAATTTCTCAAACGTCAACAACTCTCCTTAATTCTTCCTAAAAGAAGGGAAGTGGAACCTTTGGGCTGTGGTTCTCAACCTGTGGGTCTCGACCCCTTTGGGGACCGAACATCCCTTTCACAGTGGTCACATATCAGATATCCTGCGTATCAGATATTTACATGGCGGTTCATAACAGTGGCAAAATTACAGTTATAAAGCAGCGATGAGAGTAACTTTATGGTTGGGGTCACCACAGCACGAGGGGCCATATTACAGGGTGGCAGCGATAGGAAGGGTGAGAGCCACCCTGGCTTTGAGATGAGAAGCTAAGGCGGTGAGCCAGCTTAGGGGTGAAGGTGCTCTTGCCACAAAGCCTCATAAACTGATTCCATCTCCAGGCCCCACCGGGTGGGAGGAGAAAGATTCCTCCGAGCTCCACACACACGCCAGGCTGTGGCGCACGTGCGCCTCTATACAGCCACATCCACTCAGCAAGTGAACCAGGAAATGGAAGTGTAGGAGCCCAACTCCCCTTCACCTTGGTCACTGTCCTCCTGGGGAATGGCTGGGTCTTAAGAAGGTGCAATGAAGGAAGAGGGCAAAAGAGAGCCCAGCCGGGGTGTGACTAGCTCAGGTGGCTGTCCTCCATGGACAGCAACTGTGCCCTTCCTCAGGGAGCCTGACTCAGACAGCACACGACCCTGCAGTAGCCCCTGGCCACGAGTGACCCGCCTGGCTACACACGCGACTGCTGTGTTTCAAGCAGACACCCTTCCCTTTCGCCTCCGGATCTGCCTGTCATCCTGGGACAGTAGAAAATGGTGCTCACGTCGGTACTCTAAAAAGCAGGCTGCATGGGTGGCCAGCTTCTCGAAGACATAAGAATTTGCACATTCGCCAAGCTAAGAGGAAAGCCATGAGAGACTCTGCCATAGAAACAGAGACAACTGAATGAAGTCCCCGCCTCTGAGAGATGTAGGTAATCACAGTGCTATAATCGATGATACTGGGATTAACAGACTACCGGAGTCTTCATTGCGGGACCAGAAATGGGATGCTGTGGTGTCACACACCTGCAATTCTGGCCTTCAGGAGAGACTGAGGCAGGAGGATTGCTATCAGTTCAAGTTGGCCTGGATTATACAGTGATACCCTATCTCAAAAAGTCATTATAAGAGCTAGAAATGGGCTAGTGTTTGGCACACCGGGGACCCTGAGTAGCACATGCACGCTAGCACACTGCTCCATGAAGTTTCCTCACATGTACCTTGCAAAGGAGAAGCTACTGTGTGGCCTCAAGCTCAACACCTAACTTGCTGTGCGCTTCCTTGGCTATCAGAAGGACAGGGATTGAATGCCGGTCCCACGATTACGGTGGGAAGCAAATGAACACAGGCAGGCGGCTCCCTCGGTGAGGCGCCTGGTATTTTAGAGCACTCTTACCAACAAAGATGGCAGCTGTTGTACCCACGCACCGGTGAGGGCAGAGGCAGGTGGGGGTCCCAGCACCCAGACTCATTCCACAGCCAGCATCCCAAGCCTTGTCTCTCTGTTGCTTCTAAAGACAAAAAGAGACGGACAGGAGTCAGAGAGAGAAGCGGGCACTGGCAGAAAGTGGTGAGAGGCAGATACAGGTCGGAGCAGAGAGAGGTCAGAGTTAAAGGAAATACTCCGAGGAAACCTACACAGGGCACCGGGTGCCAGCACTCTCATCTGAAGGCATCGAGAGGAGTCACTATCCCAAACCAGCCACCACCTTGACTGTAGATAGACAGACCGCCTCTAAGACAGGAAGTTAGCTATGATAGAGAAGGGATACCCTGTAACTAATTAGGGGTCCCACAGGCAATGCCAGGCATTAGCTATGTATCAAGCTACTTTTAGGGATCTGGGTCAAAACAAGAATGGCGAGACTTAACAAGGTTCCTTCCTTCCTTCCTTCCTTCCTTCCTTCCTTCCTTCCTTCCTTTTCTTCCTTATTTCCTTCCTTCCTTTCCTCTTTCTCTCTCTCTTTCTTTCTTTCTTTCTTTCCTTCTTTCTTTCCTCTTTCTTTCTTTCTTCCTTTCTTTCTTTCTTCCTTTCTTTCTTTCTTTTCTTTCTTTCTTGATTTATGTAGCATGTGCTTGCAGGGCACATGTGGGGGTCACGAGAAGACCACCTGCAGCAGGAGTTGGTTCCTCTCGCCACATACACTCTGGGGGTGGAGCACTGGTCGCCAAGCTTGGCAGCACGGACTCCTACAAGTCCCGCATCTTGCAGGCCCCTGTTCCTCTATTTGAACCTAAAGTTCAGTTGGTACCACAAAGTCGGAGCAGGAGCTCACTGGATCCCTTCCTTTGTAAGTCCCAATGCAGCCACCGTGGTTTGAGCACCTTTCTCCTAGCCATTTCTTGTCTCTGGTCGGTTTGGGACAGGTGACTGAGCCAGGTCTCCTCGGGTTTCCTGAGGACTCTGGCTCTAAATTGCAGGCAGTTCTGAACCTTAGTGAGACTATATCCAGGAAGGTATGACTCGAGGCCATGGGTCTGGGCTGTATAAGTTCCAACCCAACTTATAAACATTAATCTACCCTGCCTCAAGCCCTTCATTGTAGAGGGAAAAATTAGCAGAGTCATTGTATCTAGGGTAAACATCAGAATGAAATGGTTGTATTTTACAAGGTCTTGGGCCTTGAAGAAATCATTGTAGGAAAAAGTGAATGTTTTTTGTTATCTATAAGAGTTGTTGGGGCTGGAGAGGTAGTTCAGCGGTTAAGGACTGCTCTTCCAGAGGTCCTGAGTTCAATTCCCAGCAACCACACGGTGGCTCACAACCATCTGTAATGGGATCTGACACCTTCTTCTGGTGTGTCTGAAAATAGCTATAGTGTACTCATATACATGAAATAAACAAATATATCTTTTTTTTTTTTAAAGTTGTTTTTCTGAGGGAGCTTAACAGCCTTTGTATGACTTAATCCCAAGCCAGTCCTGGCAAACCTGGCGCGTCTTGCAGTCTTGAGTACTGACTGAGACTGCAGGGTGAGGAGCTCCTTCAGGAAACACGGAGAGCAGATCTGGGTTTTAGTATGAGCAACTTGCTTTACTCTAAAAATAACTGTTGTGTGACAATCAATAAATATGCTTCTGCGTGGCTGTCTGAGGTTCCGTCCATCAGAGGCCGGACCTCCCTGCTGCAGCAAGGCCTTATTCCATCCTGGAGTGGCCCTCTTTCTTTGATTGTTCCCTCATGACCCTGATACCAACACTTCATCATTCAAATACGAAAAATATGCTAAACGTGGTGACATCTTTAATCCCATCACTGAGATTGACAGGAAGGAGAGGAGAGTGACTCCCTGAGTTTGAGGCCAGCCTGGTCTACAGAGGGAGTTCCAGGACAGCCAGGGCTACGTGGTGAGACTCCACCTCAAAACAACAACAACAATAACAATAACAACAACAACAACAACAACAACAACAACAACAACAGCATCCAGGCCACACTCACCAGGAGCCTTAATGAATGAAGGAATCACGACCTCACCTTCCACTCAGTCCTTGTCGAGAGGTCAGGCTGTGGAAGGAGAGAAGCCATGAAATAGGACAGTCATCCTTGACACCAAGCTGGAGACAATCTTCTCCTTCCTAAAGAGAACAGAGAAGGTGTCCAGGGCTAACCAGGATTGATGGGGACAGAAAGGAAGGCCAGGAGCACCTGGCTGCCCCCAGTGAGAGGCTGGACTGCTGGCGAGTTATTAGTACCCACAAGAAGAGATTACGATCTCCTGAAAAGAGTGGTCCAAGGCTGCCGTGTCTACTCTAACAGAGAAGACCCAACAGCTAATGAGAGGGCCAAGTGTGGAGGCCCAGGCCTTTAACCCAGAATTCAGGAGGTGGAGGCGGAGCAGAGGCAGGAGAATTGCTGTGGGTTTGAAGCCAGCCTGGTTAACATAGCAAATTCCAGGACAGCCAGGGTTACACGGAGAAACTGTCTCAAAGGGGATCGGGGTGGGAGGGGGGGTGGGGAAGAGGTAAAGAACCTATGTGATGACAGACCTCTGGGGAAAGGGGCTTGTCACCAAAGTGATGACCTGAGTTCAGTCCTTAGGACTGACTCTTCCTGTGAGTCTTCCTCTGCCCTGCACATGCACAATGTGTCGTGTGAGAGTACACACAAACACAAACACACCACAAATTATCATTGTGAAAAAAATTATTAAAGAGGAGCTTGAGAACCTGAATTTGGATCCCCAGTACTTGTGTACAAAGCTGGGCATGGCTCCTGCACCTGTAATCCTGTCACTGAGGAGGCAGAGACAGGAGGGTCACTAGCTTCCCTCCACAGCAAGTCTGCAGGGTCCATGAGAGACAATACCTCAAAGTAGATAGATGATAGATAGATAGATAGATAGATAGATAGATAGATAGATAGATAGATGATAGATGATAGATAGATAATAGATGATAGATAGATAATAGATGATAGATAGATAATAGATGATAGATAGATATAGATGATAGATAGATAGATAGATAGATAGATAGATAGATAGAGGTGGAGAGTGATCATGGAAGACATTTGGTATTGACCTTTGACCTCCACACAAATGCATACAGAAGCATGAACATATCAGCACATGTATGCACTAGCACACATCTATGACCCCTCACAAGTCATAGAAAGAGAAAGAATAAACGAACATGTATTTTAAATGGCTACACCTTAACAGGAGGAAACACATTTGGCTTGCTGTGCCTACATATGCATGGTCAACAGACCACCACTGCTTCCTCCTTCCTCCCCTGAATCTGTAAAGGGAGTAGGAGTTAGGGGGAGGGGCTGCACTTGATCAAACCATCTTGAGAGCATGCTGGGCTGGGGCTGGGAACTCTGTTGTTTGGACTATCAGCTATCAGCTTTCAGGCTGTGTAGTTTTGAATTTTATGGGGCAACAGTCTTGATCTGAGTTTCTCCATTTTGGATCAAAGTGCAGAGAAGGAACCCATGTCTTGTTTCCACCAACAAACAGCCACAGCCAAGCAACTTATTTTAAGTGCTATTAAAAGATATCGGCTAGCCTTTTAGTCCCAGCACTCAGGAGTCAGAGGCCGGCAGATCTCTGTAAGTTCAAAGCCAGCCTGGAACAGAAAACATAAGCTCATCCACCATATCACGTGTAACTACCTCACCAAAGGACCCGTATGTGGCAGGCACACTATTCAGTGGCTTGGTCACGAGACAGGAACCTTGTTCAGTGAAGAACTCCAGACTCCTATCTTTGTTCCCAAGTCCAGTTCCCCTGATCCAACCTGTGACAATAAACTCACGTGCGTGTATAACTGTGTGCGGAGTGACAGGTGCTCAGAAATTTATCATTAGTTAGGTTAAGCTTGGAATAAAAGAACCTGTGATTAATGGCCAATGCCAAGCAAAATCGAGATTCCTTGGTAAGTTGCAGCCAATGAAACTGACACAGCTTGTGACTTTCTCATCGTTAAGACACGCTCCCCATTCCCACTCCACCCCGACCCCGCTCAACACCCCACACCCACAGATGTGCTTATCATCGGGTTTTCCCCTGAAGATCTGTATCTAGTCCTCTCCTGGGCTCTTCTCTGCACCTGAATCAGCTCTCTGCCTGCGACTTCTGGGAACCTGTCTGAATGCTAAAGCATCTTTAACCCTCTAACCACCTCCATAACCTGTACGCATGCGTGCATGTATAACTGTGTGCGGAGTGACGCGTGGTTTATCAATAGTTATATTAAGCTTGGAATAAAAGAAGCCGTGGTTAATGGCCAACTACCAAGGGAAATCGAGATTCCTTGGCAAATTGCAGCCAACTGACACAGCTTATGACTTTCTCATCGTTCAGTAAAATCTGACATCGTGGAAAGCCACAGATGTGTCCATTTATCCTTCTACAAGACAGGCTCCCGGCAAATCTCCTCCACCCATCCCAGTTCCCTGCAGTGTGAACGTAGAACCTTCGGGGCAGCGTGACACTGGCTACATCAATCCTCCAAAACAACTCTATCAGCATGGTCCTCCCATCCCAATTCCAGACAGCAGCGAAACAAGGTGTGATGCCCCACACCTGTTATCGCAAAACACCGGAGGCTGAGGCAGGAGGATGACTGAGCTACGCGCTGAGACCCTACCAGTGCGATAGTATCTGTGGGATTGGAGGCAGGCTCACTGGAAGCCCTGTGCTTCCGTTTCGCCAGCTTAGAACCAACTCCCCTACGGCCGCCCGCCGCCGACCCGGCAAACCTCCAGATCCAGGGATCAGTCGAGGAAGGTGTGGGAGAGAAGAGACTCAAGGGAGGACCAGGGAAAGCAGATGCTAACAGAAACCACCTGGGAGACACTTCCCAGAATGCTTCGCATCAGCCGCACAACAGAAACACGCGCAACGCACAGAGAATTTGAACTACACTTCCCAGAATGCTCCGCGCCCGCCGGCCTCAACAGAAGCACGCTCATCGCAGAGACCCTGGACCACACTTCCCAGAAGTCTCCGCGTCAGCTCGCGGCATCCCTGTGTGCTAAATGTTGTGGAACAGTTGAAGAACACTTCTGGTAGTGGGTGAGAAAAAGTGGGTCTTATACTCGTTTCATCTAGTATATAGCAACTCTGTGGAGTGTGTGCGTGCCACGCAGGTATTTCCTAGTTCCCTGCGGAACTTTTTATGTGATCTGCGAGACACTGGTGCGCACTATACAATCCATACTGATTGGTCCTCCTGCCTCACCTTCAAATGCTGAGCTAACGTGTGTCATGACACCACGCTGCCCCTGAACTTGACACGTCCCAGAGGACCCTGGAAAATTAAGAGCCCTCACCCCATAGGCGGCAATTTGGCCCGACTGTGTCCTTATATACCTAAGTATATTTGTACATATTTCTTTGTTTCTCAAAGAAACCAAAATTGCACATCACAGCCATACAATCCAACCACCTTAACCCTTCTGCTGGGCTTTAAAAACACGGCTACACTGATAATTCATATTCTCCTCCTCCTTGTCCCCGCCTCCCTCCTGCCTCGCTCCCTTCTAGATCCTCTGGTAATTAATCCACAGGATGAACAAGTTTGGTTTTCTTTGTTTTTATTTATCTCAAAGGACCACTGTCAAAAGTTTTTTTCATCCAAACCAAATCTCGGTGTATGTGTGTGGCACAGAGGAGATGCTGTAACAGGTGCACGGAGTAGCTGGGGAAAAGACTAGTTTTTATATGATATGACTGTCAGGACAATTTTGGAATTTTGGCTTCTTTGAAAAACACAGAAATAGTATAGGTTTTTTTTTTTAAACCCCAGGTGTGGAATTTGTGGCCGCTTCAGATTGTCCACAGCTGCTGTGATTTGCCTCGTGCCCCAGCAGCGGTGTGATTTTACCAGCTGCGGAGACTTTGTGCGATGGCGTGACATTTGGACTTCTGGGGATTTTTCAGAATGCTGGGGCCCCAAGAGGGGTGGTTGTTGGTTGGTTGTTGCTGGTTGTTCAGTGGGGCTGTGGGTGGTTTGTTGGTTGGTGGTTGGTGGTTGCTGTTGGCTGCAGTTTGTTAAGTGGTCGCGTGCAAAGAAGAAACAGCGAGAACAGCAAGGATCAAACTTGCCCCCAAGAAACTTGATGCCGCTGATCAGAAGAAAGTAGTCAATCAATAACATCCACTCTTTCACACACACACACACACACACACACACACACACACACACACACACACACACACCCCACACACCTTATTCAGGGATCTCTCCTCTCCTTTTTCCTCTCTTATCTAGTGTTAGGGGGTTGAAAAGATGGAGAAGGGTAGAAGAAAGAACCAACAATGTAAGGGTTGGGGATTTAGCTCAGTGGTAGAGCACTTGCCTAGCAAGCGCAAGGCCCTGTTAGGTCCCCAGCTCCGGAAAAAAAAAAAAAAAAAAAAGAACCAACAATGTAGCAAAAGACAGCTACAGTTGTCCACAGGAAAGGCCCCACAATTCAGCCATGAAGTCAGCTGAGACCGTGGCACATGAGTTCACTACAGTCCAGTGGAGCTCGACGTTACAGCTGTGAACAACCGGAAAGTGAAGTTAGAGAAATGGCATCCCTATTTATCACAGAAGAATCCCATGGGAGTCTATGTCTAACTTGAATAATATGTGCAGAAGCTCTGCTGAAAGCTACACATCTCTGTGAAGGAAACCTGGAGTCCCGGGGAGATTGTCCCACACTGACTGCTTCGAGATGTCAACTGCCCAGGAACTGAGTTATATATTCAGTGCAGTCCCAAACAAAACCAGAGTTTACCTTTTTAAAAGTCGCAAAACTGATTCTAAAAGGCACTGAAACGCAAACACGAAAACTGGTCGGCTCCTGGCGTTAAAGCAGAACCGAGTAAGAGCAGCACCTGTCGTCTTCATGGGGCCACTTCAGGGGCCCCAGGATTCCGCTTTTGAGGGAGGGACTTTTAGATGTAACCATTTCTTCCAGAACGCCACCCAATGGCAGCACCTAAAACACCAATATTCACTACCCTAATAAGAGGAAGAATATGACGGGATATTGTGAAAGAGAAGTGGTCCCTGGCATTGCAGATCCACAGTTCTGCCATCAATGCAGGCTCTAAGCTCTCCTAATCCAACTGACCCATTAGCAGATGGTGTAGCCGCAGAAGAGCCGCAAAGCCCAAGCCGTGAAACAGTGAGAGCATGGACACGAATGACATTTAAGTCGATCAGAGAGATCGTCAAGTGTGCATCACTCCTGTTCTGCCAACAGTTCTTACTTTTGTTGTTTACATTCAGTGAACACAGGCTTAGAGACATTACAGATTAAAAGCCCAGGCGCCGGTGTCTTTAGCAAACCTGCCTTGTCCTGGTTCACCGCTGCAGAGCATGAGCAGAGGCTGGAAACCTCGTCCCGGTTCTTCTGAGATGTTGGAAAGCAGTGACTCTGCTTTGACTCTCCCCATTGTAGTGTAAGTACAAGGCACCAAGAAGGAAGCAGGTTAGCCGCCAGGGGTTTGAGTGGTTTTACCTTTTCTTGGGAGGGGGTAGTTTTGTTTCATTGGCTCCTTCTTCCCCACTGCCCTCCTATGATGAGACCTAACTGCAGTGATTAAACACAGCTAGCCGGCTTGCTTGGAATATGTTCTCTGCCAAGTCTAATTAGATAGACAAGCCTGATTATCAGAATCTCAGAATCAAAATGGGAACATTAAACATTACAGCCTTCACTAATAACACCGTGGCTTTGCTGTCAAGTGCAGATTCACTGCCCCCCACCCCACCCCGAGGAGGAGGAGGAGGAGGAAGAGGAGGAGAAAGAGGAGGAAGAGGAGGAAGAGAGAGGAAGCTAGCTTGTGACCATTTTGTATGGCTTGCCTGGAAACTTCTATAAATCTTATGTTTTAGTAAAAACTTTTTTTTGTTATCCAAAAATGAAAAGAAAAAATGGTCAAGTTCATTTTGAGAAAGACTGGATTCCAGGACAGCCAGGGTTACACAGAGCTATCCCGTTTAAAACCAAAACCCAATAAAACAAAACCAAAGAAAACTCCACGAGAAAGCCTGGAGCTGGAAGACTCACACTGACTCCCATCAATCATGAAGCTACGCCTTTGGAACAGCTATGATCACACAGTATCAGGCAGAACGACCCACAGGAGCATCTGGGGACGCAGAGGCCAGGAAAAGATGAACACACGGGTTTGTCATACAAGTGTGACAGAATTCAGTACTGAAAGGGCAGTGAACTGGATGTCCCTATGACCTCACACCAATGCAAAGTTAGCCGAAACGGACCAGTCATCGATGAGAAACCTCAAAGGCAGCAGGGACAAATGGACAAACAAAACCCAGCTCAGCTGCCAAGCCCCATGTCCAGCAACTCACACCCATCTGTAACCACAACTCCACAGGACCCGAGGACTGGCAATGTGGCATCTGCATGTGATCGATCGTATGCATGGAGACAGACACATATACGTAACTTCAATTTGTAAAGCTTTCTGTGAAGCATGGCCCTACTCTATAACCCAGGAATAGATATTTATGGATCTAAATGAACTGTTAGATTACATAGAAAACGGTATGACACACTCATAGCCGTCTTCTTCATAAATCACCAAATCTAGAAATCCAAACATTACCCAAGTAGTGAAAGAGTAAACGGTCGTGGCATAGCCACACAAAGGAATGCTGTTCAGCACTGCAAAGGAATGAGAGGCCTGGGGGTGAACTCAGTGTAGAACGTTTGCTTAATATGTGAAACTTGGGGTTCCATCCCTAGTTACCCTCCCCCAAAAGACACATAAAGAACATAGATGAACTAAAGAACTCCACAAAGTGAAAACCTTAGATTCAAAAGGCCACATACTACAGGACTCCATTTCCATCTTGGAAGAGGTAAACTATTAGAAAGGAGCCAGATCAGTGTTTGCTATGGGTAAGGACGGGGACTACAGAGGCTCAGGAGAAAGTCCTGGAGCTGTTCAAAAGCCTGACTGTGGCGGCTGGCCGGCAGCATTTTTCAAAACTTAGAATGACATATAAAAATCAGTTCCGGGGTTGGGGATTTAGCTTAGTGGTAGAGCACTTGCCTAGCAAGCACAAGGCCCTGGGTTCGGTCCCCAGCTCCGGAAAAAAAAAAAAAAAAAAAAAAAAATTGTTTGGGGCTGGAGAGATGGCTCAGTGGTTAAGAGCACCGACTGCTCTTCCAGAGGTCCTGAGTTCAATTCCCAGCAACCACATGGTGGCTCACAACAATCTGTAATGGGATCTGGTACCCTCTTCTGGTGTGTCTGAAAACAGCTACAGTGTACTTACATATAATAAATTTAAAAAAAATCAATTCCACTGTAAATAAATTATTCATTTAGAGTTATTTTAAATGGCAGAAATTCTTTTGGTCTGTCAAAAAGAGTCCTTTATTGTGAGGGGGTGTGGTGCACCTCTTTACTCAACATTTGGGAGGCAGACAAATTCGAGTTCGAGCCCAGCCAGAGACACAGTGAGACCCAACCTCCCGCCCAATTCTTCAATTACCTTTTCATTTAAGGGGTTGGATTACGTGTGCCATGTTGCAGGTCAGAGGACAACCTAGGGGAGTCAACCCTCTCCACCATGTGAGGAGTGCTGGGACAGACAGAACTCAGGTCATCCAGCAGCAGGAACCTTTCTTTCCCCACCAAGCCAATCTCAGCAGCCCCATTTGGTTTCTGTAAGACAAGGCCCAGGCTGGCCTCAGATTCACTATGTAGTCAGTGTTAGTCTTGAACCCCTGATCCTGTCCTGAGAGCTGAGATTATAAGGGTAGGTGGGCATCCATGTTTGGGTAGAACTTACCGTATGTAGAAGTTTCTCTGAGAACTTTTATTATAAAAACTAGATGGAAATTTCTGTTAAATATCTCCTTCTGCATCTATTGATATAAGAACCAAGTGTCCATATTTACATCCACATGAAGCTCACAAACAAACCTTAGCACTGTGCAACACAGGAAGTGCGCTCGCTGGCACTGACGGGGGAGGTGGGGCGGACTCGCTGCAGACAGGCTGGAAGCATTGTCTTAGTGGAAGCATCACAGACCTCTGACTGCAAGCTTTACTACCAGTGCCCAAGTTCCCGAAATAACAACTCTTGAGACTAAATTATATATGAATAAATGCCTAGGCCATTCATTTTATTCTATGAGTGTCACATGTCTGCTTACCTCTTAGCTTCCTGTGTCTGTCTCCATCATAGTTTGGGGCGAATCTCCCTCTCCTGTGCCTGACTTTCCCAGAATCCCCCTCTCCCCACCTTCTAATCCTGCCTCAGCTCATTGGCCATAGGCTTCTTATCGACAGAGGATGCTTCCATACAGTGCACAAGAGATCATCCCTACAGACCTTGTGTTGCAGGGAGTCGCATACTTGTCAAGAGTGCACAAATGACATTTGCACGTGATGTACACTGAAGTCCTGTCCAAAGCACAGATTCTGCATAGAATTTTACAGATATTCCTATAGGGTTGAGAAATGTACACAGACACCTAATTCATAAGCCCTTCAAGCCTCTGGAACACTTCTGAGGGCATTTTGACTGAAAACCAAATAAAAACCTTCTGTAGGGGTTTGCCCTGGTGTTATCTGTATTTTGATGCTAATCCCACTGCCCCAAAGACAGCTGCCTACTCAGGACTCAGGTGACTTCACCAGAACCTTCTCCCCATTGAATTTGTAAATACAGGTGAGGGGCAGGTACAGGAGAGAAGGAGGCCTGTCTTTGGAGGAGAAGGAAGAATGGGCGGGAGAGAATTTTGAAGGAGGAGGAGGAGACGGGAATGGAAAAGGGAAGAGACAGGAGGGAGGGGGAGAGAAGCCGTGGCAGGAGAGAATATGGTGGGTGACATTAAGATTCCACACTGTACCTTTACAAGTTGTTAAAATGTTTTTTTTTTGGGGGGGTTCTTTTTTTCCGGAGCTGGGGATCGAACCCAGGGCCTCGCGCTTCCTAGGCAAGCGCTCTACCACTGTGCTAAATCCCCAACCCCTGTTAAAATGTTTTTAAGGGATGGATGTGTACTGGGCTTTGTATGTTTAGGTGGGCAATTATATCTTACCAACTGGGCCAAAGGTTATTGTGTTGTATGTTCTTTCATGTGTAGATTTAAGTGTAATGGAGTGTGGGGCGGCTGGTCTGGGCCGCCATGGAATTAGAATGTGTGCTTCTAGCAGATATCTTGGGGCACCGCAGTGTCGGACCTAGCGAGGTAAAAGACCGCCATGCTTTTTTTATTTTTTATATTTTTACAACAACCACCTTCCAAATGATTGCTCCTCTTGCTGCTCCCTGTCCCTATTGGTATGCTGAGATGGGCTCCCCTGCTTAATCTAGGCTGATCCTACAGAAAACCTGCCTCAGCCTCCTGAGGGCTGCAAGAACAACCGTGAGCTGCCATGACTGCCTTTCTTGATACTTAACAATGGCCAAAAGCGTTTGATGTGTCAGGCACTGGAAAGGCAGGCAAATTGAGCTGGAGATGATGTCTTCCTTCTTCCTTCTGAGGGGGGTTAAATTCCACAGAGTAGACCATGCTCTGAGTTGGCTCCAGGCCAGGTTCGACTTCCTGGACACCTTATTTGCATCAGTCTGATAAGGGTCAGGTTTCTGGATGAAATGATCACAGATCCATTCTTCCCAGTTCACTCTGGTGCCCCAAACCATGTAGCAGCCCAGTACAGCTCTAACACACAAGCCCAGCTATGTTAACTTTTCCATGCCCCGCAACAGCTCAGATTAGATATTTCGGCGCCCTCTTGAAATGTCAAAACCTAAGTTTGTAGAGCCTATTTCCTGTACGAACCCCCTGATGAAGAAAGGTCCTTCTGCCCCTCGTCCTCGGCGTGGACTCGCTGGTGAGTCAGGAGGCTTGAGCTCCAGCTGAAGCCCTTCCCACACTCCTCACACTTGTACGGTTTCTCTCCCGTGTGGACTCTCTGGTGGGCTTGGAGGTATGAGCTCCAACTGAAGCCCTTCCCGCACTCCTCGCATCGGAACGGTTTTTCTCCCGTGTGGACCCTGTGGTGGGCCTGGAGGTAGGACCTCTGCCGGAAGTGTTTCCCACACACGTCACATCGGTATGGTTTCTCTCCTGTGTGGACCCCACGATGAGCTAGAAAGTTGGACGCCCGACAGAAGCCCTTCCCACACTCCTCACATTGGTAGGGTCTCTCTCCAGTGTGGCACCTCTGGTGGGCTTGAAGTTGAGAACCTACACTGAAGCCCTTCCCACACTCTGAGCACTGATATGGTTTCTCTCCTGTGTGGACCCTCTGATGCACTTGGAGACTTGAGAACTGGCTGAAGACTTTGTCACATTTCTCACACCTATAGGGCTTCTCTCCGGTGTGGATTCTACAATGAACGTTAAGGTCTGAACTCCTACGGAAGGACTTCCCACACGTGTTGCATTTGTAGGGTTTCTCTCCAGTATGGCCTCTCTGATGGGCCAGAAGATTTGAGGCCTGGCTGAAGCCTTTCCCACACTCCTCACACTTATAAGGCTTCTCACCCGTGTGGACTCTAATGTGAATGTTAAAATCAGAGATACGACTGAAGCCCTTCCCACAAGCATCGCACTGGTATGGCTTCTCGCCAGTGTGGCCGCGCTGATGGGCCAGGAGGTTGGAGGCCTGGCTGAAGCCTTTCCCACACTCTTCACACTGATAGGGCTTTTCACCCGTGTGGATTCTACAGTGAATGTTAAGGTGTGAGCTGTAACTAAAGCCCTTGCCACACACGTCACATGTATAGGGTTTCTCTCCAGTGTGACTTCGATGATGAGCATGAAGTTGTGATAACCAGCCGAAGCCCTTCCCACACTCCTCGCACTTGTACGGTTTCTCTCCGGTGTGAACTCTCTGGTGGACTTGAAGGTATGAGCTCTGACTGAAGCGTGCCCCGCACTCCTCACATGAATAGGGTTCCTCTGCGGTGTGGACGAACAGAGCTGTCTGACCAGAGGAGTTTTTCCCGGCATTCCCACATGCCTCATATTCCTGTGCATTTTCTCCATTGGGCATGCTCTGTTGATAATGAAACAGTCGCCACTGACGGAAAATTTTAAACTGTGACACAGACTTGTTCCACCTGGGTCTATCACACACTCCCTGATGGGACTGAAGGCTTGAGAACCAATGGGAGGCGTTGTGACATTTTCCACACTTGTAGGACTTTTCTCCTGTACTGGTACGAAGATGGTGGCTGCAACCGAAATCTCTCTCATTTGCCTCTTCTTCATGGCATTCCCTGTGGTGAACCTGAAGGACTGAATTTTGACTGGAATGTTTGCTGTATTCCTCGTCTTCACGGTGCACATCCTCTGGTTTCACCGGAGAGCCATTTTCTCCGACACATACTCTGCAGTCTCGAGCCTTGGTTAACTCCCTTGTAACTCGCTGCCAGATCTGTGAGCAGAAAAGCTCCTCGTGTGGCAGGTGCCTCAGTCCCACCTCCTCGAGAGACTCCGTGTCCTCTGGATTCTTGTCTCCTAAAAGCATAAAGAGAATTCAGAGAGAGGCAGGCAGGGCGTGTGAATGCTCTGTTGCCTGATGCTGGAGTGATACAGTTAAGACCACAGCCTAAGATTTCACTGAACCAGAGAACGAATGGCTCCCTTCCTTTAACACTAAGTATCCTGTCATCTCACCGACACGCCCAGAAGCCAAGGTCAGTGCTGCAAGCTCCCGTACTTATATTAATGAGACCAGTTTAGAGTTTTACAAATTACCACAAGTGAGCAACACTGCAATATGTGTGCTCCCCATACACATAAATAAATATAACTTTTTAAACATTAAAGTTGGAAAGTAACTAAAGAAGAAAATATTGATCTATGGAATACACACACGTATATACACACACAAACACACACACACACACACACACACACACACACACACACACACACACATGCATGTGCCTATGTACATATCTACAAGGAACCATCCAGATGTAAAGGAATAGTATAATATGTTGTGAAATCTTTTTGTACACCATGTGTGGTGGTGTACACCATCTGTCCTTCCTCACCTACTGAAGGCATCTTCCAGTTGGTTTATTAAAGATCTGATGGCCTATAGCTAGGCAGGAGAGGATAGAGGCGGGACTTCTGGGCAGGGATGGGAATTCTGGGAAAGAGTTAGGTGGGAGGCCTCACCAGCCAGACACAGAATAAGTTAATTGTACCACACTATCAAGGTATCCATTATCAAGTAGCATCACTCACGCAACACAGTGTAGATACACATAAGTGGGTTAATTTAAGTTACACGAGCTAGGTGGGAATGAGTACGCTACTGCATAGGATTCCATAATTAACATGTCTCCGTGTCGTCACTTGGCAGTCCTAGGCAGGCCAGCGGTGATGATGTGACCAAGTGTCACGGGAGTCAGTGCATGTGGAGATGGATGCTGACAGTGGGGGCGGACCAGAGCAGTTCACAGCCCTGGCCCACCCCAGCCCCAAAGCCATCCCCAGGTTAAGAAGCAGGGCGGGCGAGCTGCTGCACTGTCCTCACCCGTAGACCCACTGCTCCAGCGAGCCACTGTCAACAACCAAAACATGTCTTCTCTCTTGAGCCTGATCAAACCATCTGGAGTCCCGATCCGATGCCCTGTGGAGAACATATTTTAAATTAACACGTCCAGAAAAGGAGCATCCCACTGCATCTTCTTCAGGGCATCCAGCTATTCCTCCCCTAGCTGATAACTCCAGTCAGAGGAAGACAAACGTCATTTGAAAAGACCCAAAATAACGTACACTTTAGTATAATTTTACAAACATCTATTTTCATTATCTCCTCTCTCCTTTCTCAAAACTGTTGTTGGCAATGTCGTAGACAGACTGCCAGCGTAATTTCTTTGATGTCTTATTACCTTTTTATTTAGGGCATGTGTACATTCATTCATTCCACTGGTGGTTAGAGACAGCAGGTGGGACTAGGTAGGCCCCGGGGATTGAACTTTGGGTCATCGGCCTTGGCACCTGCTGACCCCGTCATGGCCTCAACCCTATTTCGTTTCTTAGATACTTTGTACCATGGGCTTTTTCCACCTGCGCCTCAATTCCCGAAATAATGACTCTGAGAATTATTTCTGCAAAAAAAATGCCTAGGCCACAAGCCTTGGCTTGTTCCCCAACTAGCGTGAAACTTAATAAACCTATTCATTCTTTTCGACGAGTGCCACATGGCTGTTTATCTCTCCTCAGTTTCATGAATTTGTTTCCCCAGAGTTTGGGGCAAATTTCCTCCTGCACCTGACTCTATCCCAGAGTTCCTATCTCCCTGCTGGAACTCCTACCTCCAATTTCCTGCCTCAAATAATAGGACATCAGATTGTTTTTATTGACAGGTGATACTTCCATAAATACAGTCCACAAGAGATTCTTTCTACAGTACTTATTTGGACTTTTTTTTGATGTGTATGTCAGTGCATGTGTATGTGAGTGCAGGTGCCCATGGAGACCAGCAGAGGGTGCCAGATCCCCCGGATTATGAGCCACCTGATATGGGTGCTGGGAACCAAACTCTGGTCCTCTACAGGAGCAGAAAGCATTAACTGATGAGCTCTCTCTCCAGCTGCCTCAACTTACTTCAGTAGGCATCTGTAGGCACGACTGAGCATGTGCAACCACCCACCAATTGAGATTATAATTTGAGGAAGACTAAAACGTACTAGCACGCTTTAATTTCACTTCATTTATAAAACTGAAGAGCATGTCCAACTCGGAATCATGATGACTAGAAAACTAGAACCTACTTCCAGAGCTCCAGTCACATCCAGGGCCACCCTGCATGGCCTTGACATGCAGCACCTGTATCTGTTCTCACCCAGGGACGCCACATTCCTCAGGTTCTCCAGCGTCACCTCACAGTACAGCTTCCTCTGGGCAGCATCCAGCAGCCCCAGTTCTTCCTCGCTGAAGACCACAGTCACGTCCTTCAACGTCACCGTCTCCTACAGCACCGAACACAGAACTTCAACCTTGGTCTTCTGGATGAGAAGGAAGCAACTCCTGAGCTGGGAACCCGGGATCCATGTTTCTGTGCGATTCACCCACCTTTTGCTACTGCTCTGTTTGGGCTTTTGAGACAGGGTCTTGCTATCTAGCCTTGGTTGGTCAGGAACTTGCTAGGTAGACCAGGCTAGGCCTGAACTTGAACTGATCTTCCCACCCCTGCCCCAATTACAGGTGTGAACTACCCACCATGCCTGGAAAATTCATCTGCCTAACTGCACAATCTTTTGTTGATTTTTTGAGAGTGGAAATGAGAGATTGAAACCAGGGCCTCGTGCGTGTCAGAAGCCATCTAGGAGGGGCTGAGGCTGGAGGATGACTTCCCTGAGATGGTCCACTGTTTTTTTCATGACTACCATGAATGAGCTATTGCAGGCAAGGCCCGAGAGACTTCATCTTAGGATTGATTCTTGCTATTGATATGCCTTGCCTGTCATTGCTTTTTAAATGGTTTATTTATTTGTTTTATATGAGTACACTGTAGCTGTCTCCAGGCACACCAGAAGAGGGCATCAGATCCCATTACAGATGGTTGTGAGCCACCATGTGGTTGCTGGGAATTGAACTCAGGACCTCAGGAAGAGCAGTCAGTGCTCTTAACCACTGAGCCATCTCTCAGCCCGCCTGTCATTATTAAATTAATATAGCAATTCCTGGGCATTAGCCCGCCCTATTGGGCAGATTTTCTACAGATCAGTGAAGATGTAGTCTTTGGTAGCAATGTTATATAGACAAATAGATAGTTTCTTAATTCCCAATAGTGAGTCTACAGCATTCCGAAACCCATGCACGTCACTTTGAAATCCTCTGTAAGAAACACCGTCATTAGTTAGGGCTCTCTAATCCTCAATGTGTCACGAGCTCTTTGCAATAGGATAGAAAGCAAGAATGGCACAGATTTATGACTAAGGAAAACATTCCTCTCGGCTATAAAACCATTATCGGACAACCAGAGTCATCAAGGGGAATGAACAATTTATAGTAGGTGCAAGGACGGAATATAAAATATTAACTGAGTTTATCTATACAAAACTTCAATACTAAGAAGACACTAGGCAGATGAATTGCCTCTGGACAGCAACGTGCTAACTTAGAATTACAGATTTTAGCTTTCCATAGACCTGTGGAGCCGGTTCACCATCATCCCTAGCTTCTACCAATAAACACCAACAGAACCCCCAAGGTGTGGGGACGGAACTGCTTCCAAGTGTTGCCTGGCCAAGTGTGAAATGAGCGCTTTAGAACCATCGAGGCCAACGAGGCAGTTTTAACTTTTCATCTGAAAACTAACTGGTCACTGCTGGAGACCTGGGCGTCACTCAGGATCCCCGGATGAACCATAGTCACCCCAGAAGAGGAAGCACTCAAGTCAGCCAGGGAGGGTACCTGTGTGTGTGCAGCACCTTGCACCCACCATGACAAGCCACGCAGCCACACACCCCATAGGTGGGATCCTGGTCTCTGCACCTCACGCTCGCTGACTGTGCGACGGTCACAGGAGACCACTGGAGGCTGGTGGACGTGCGTCCTGTGTGCGGACCTCAGCAGGGGTATGAGCTGCTAGCCTCCCATCCTTTGAACACACTAAACCCAGGGCTGCCTCACAAGGTTGGTCTGAGGAACCTGGCAAGGCACCTTGTATGACTCAACCTTTAAGATTAAATACAGGGTTGGGGATTTAGCTCAGTGGTAGAGCGCTTGCCTAGCAACCACAAGGCCCTGGGTTCGGTCCCCAGCTCCGGGGGGAAAAAAAAAAGATTAAATACATTACTCTGCCAATACAACACATTCACACAGGGAATGAAGCATGTAAATGGTTAGTAAACACACCCAGGGTATCACTCAGCTATGAGAAAGAAAATCCTAGCCATCTTGGGTGGAAACAGCTGTCTTCTACGATTTGTTAGAACATGTTGAACAAAATAATCTTCGTGCAGAGCAGCCAAAGTTTCACAAATCAAAAGCAAGTTTTAGAGACTAAAGAGACAACTTAGTGGTTAAGAGCACTGGCTGCTGTTCCAGAGGACCCAGGTTCAAATCCCAGCACCCATATGGAAGCTCACAACTCCACTTCCTGGGATCCAATGCCCTCTTTCGGCCCCTGTGGGTATCAGGCACAGACATGGAGCACAGACTTATATACAGGCAGAACACTCATGCAAATAAAATCATTTTTTGAAACACATTTAGTATTTCTAAACAATGGGAACAATAGCAAAATTTCCTTGAGTTTCTTTTTGAGGAAAATATTTATTAAAATAACTATTACTGGGGTTGGGGATTTAGCTCAGTGGTAGAGTGCTTGCCTAGCAAGCGCAAGGCCCTGGGTTCGGTCCCCAGCTCCGAAAAAAAAAAAAAAATAACTATTACTATAACATTCCTTAACACATCAAAACTGCTAAACTCCTAAATATCTGTGAATAGAGAAGAGACATTTGTTGAATGTACTTTTTCCATTACAGATCATATCAATTTGTGGGAATATGATTAAAAACAGGGTAAAGTCGGTTATGACAGTACATGTTTGAAGTTGTAGCACTTAGGGTCAGGCAGGAGGACTAAGACTTTATGACCAGACTTAACCACACAGTAAGACTGTTAAATTAAAAAAAAAATCAGGACTTGGGCTATAGATCAATGGTAGAGCCCCTGCCTAGAATCCCCCAGTGAGGGGCTGGGGGTGTGGCTCAGTGGTAGAGCCCCTACCTAGAATCCCCCAGTGAGGGCTGGGGGCGTGGCTCAGTGGTAGAGCCCCTGCCTAGAATCCCCCAGTGAGGGGCTGGGGCGGGGCTCAGTGGTAGAGCCCCTGCCTAGAATCCCCCAGTGAGGGGCTGGGGGCGTGGCTCAGTGGTAGAGCCCCTGCCTAGAATCCCCCAGTGAGGGGCTGGGGGCGTGGCTCAGTGGTAGAGCCCCTGCCTAGCACAAGGAAGGCTCTGGATTTGATCTCCAGAAAAAAGAATTAGGGTGTGTATTTCAAATAATATTCATATTCATATTATTTGAAATATGTAATTTAAAAGTTTTATCTATATAATTATTACAAATCCAACATTATGCCATGAGAAAGGCAAAAAGGAAACTGGGTGTTTTATAAACAAAATATAGGAAATGTGAGCGGATTCAGTGCTACTCATTTTCCCTCCTATGCTCGCTTATCTAATTTCAAGGCGATGACTGGATTTATGTATTTTTATTTTAGTTATGTGAGTGATCTGCTTGCATGTATACTTATGAGCCGCATGCATACTTGGTGCCCATGAGTTGGAAGAGAGTGCTGGATGCCCTGCAGCCATAGACAGTTGTCACCACGTGGATGCCGGAACCAAACCAGGTCCTTCGTAAGAACAGTAACACTCTTGACTGCTGAGCCACCTGTCCTGTTCCCTAAGGTAATTTTCGCAATAAAAAGAAATTAATCTATATCAAAATAAAAGTAATGAGCCTCTAGCGACAGGTTCTTGGTTTTTTTGTTTTTGTTTTTAAATTATGTGTGTGAGTATTTTGCCTGTATATGGCTCTACCAGAGGCAGAGGCCAGAGAGGGCGACAGATCCTCAGGATCTGGAGTTACAGATGGCTGTAGGCAGTAGGAACTCAACTTGGATCCTCTGCGAGAGCAGCCGGTGATGTTAATGGCTGACCCGTCTCTCCAGCTGGTTCTCTCAATTCTTCCTCAGAGAAGGAAACAAGATGTCAGAAACCTTGAGAAATCAGACAACACTTTGAAACCAAGTTGAAAAAGCTCAACTTGGCCAGGTGTGGTGGTGCCTTCCTTTACCGTCAACGCTGGGGAGACAGAGTTCCCCAGTGAGGTGCCTGTGAGTTCAGGGTTAGCTTGGTCTACACAGTTCCGGGGCAGCCAGGGCTACAAAGCCAAACCAAACACAGATGAAAAAGCTCCACTCACCTTGCTGCTGGTCATCCTTCTGTCTTCCTGGGGAACAGCTGCGTCTCGGGAAGACATGAGAGGGAGAAGACTGCCCTCGAGAGTCTGCTCAGTGGCGTGCGTCGCCTGTCCCCATGACTGCACAGCTTTAGCCATGGTGTCCACTCCTCGGTGTGGCTTGATGGAGAGTACTGAGTTATAGTCACAGCTCACTCCGTCTACTCAGGGCCCTGTAAATAACACCCCAAGCCAAGCACAGGCAGATCGTTCACAACACGCTGTCTCCTAGGAGTCCCGGGGCTATAGTTCTGCTCCATGGGCAGCAGAGACGGCGCAGAAAGGACCCAGGTGAGGAGAATCCTGTCCACTGTCCACACTCGGACTGGGACTGCAGCGTGGCTCGGCACCTGGGAAACCTTGAACGCGATCGGTACCTCTGTGCATTGATTCTGCCTTTATACTTTGTGAGTGCGTTTGGGTTTGGGGACACGGTTTCAGCATTTAGCCCGGGCTGGCCTATAACCTGATATGTAACCCAGGTTAGCCTTGAACTTTTGGTCTTCCCTGCCCAGGCCTCCAAGCAGCATGCCTCAATTCCCCCATCCATAAAATAAAGCTATTTAACAATGGAAGAATTAATATCACAGGTTGTTTTAAAAATTACATTCCACAAGAAAAACACTCAAAGAAAACTCTCACCATACCCCATTCCTCAACTGCTACAAAGCAGGTAACATTCAGTGTCCTCTGAGAGAGAGAGGACAGAGAGAGGAGAGAGAGAAATGTACTTAGAGGTGTTTTGTCTGCAGTACATCTGCACAGCAGAAGAGGACTTCAGATCCCATGGAACTGCAGTCAGAGGCGGTTCTGAGCCACCATGTGGGTGCTGGGAATTGAACTCTGGATGCCTGGAAGAGCAACAGAGCCCTTACCCACTGAGCCATCTCTCCAGCCCCCTCTTAAGTGGTTTCCATCAAAGGAGCACTAGGCCTGTGTGCTCTGCACATGGAAATCACTGCCGATGCCTGAATTCCATTCTCTTGGTCACTTTAACTACACGCCTATAAATAACACTGAAAAATCAGCTGTTTCTCTAGTTCTAACTCTGTCTTGGACTCTTGGTTTTCGTGGAGAACACGTGCATAAAATATAGCCAGTACTCAAAGTGCAAAATTTAATATGAAGCATCACGGCCTCCATTTTGATTACCAATTCTGACTGTATATAAGCTCATTACATAACAATTAGGAGTATGTAGACAAAAACTTTGGGATGGTGGCGCACACCTTTAAGCCCAGCACCTGGGAGGCAGAGACAGGTGGATCTCGGAGTTCAAGGCCAGCCTGGTCTACAGAGTAAGCTGCAGGATAGCCAGGGCTACACAGAGAAATCCTGTCCAAAAAAAAACCAACCAAATAAATAGTGTGTACACACAACTGTGGTTTCATGTTGGTAAAATACATAACGTAGGCTGCATTGTTTGGGGCTGGAGATGGCTCAGCAGTTAAGAGCACTAGCCACTCTTAGGTTCTGTCCTCAGGAGCCTCATGCAGGCTCACAGATGTCTGGAATTCCAGCTCCAAGGGGATTTGACGGCCCCTTCTGATGTCTTTGGGCACTGCACATATATGGTGCACATACATACATGCACAAGTCATACACATAATAACAACAGCAACGACTCACAGAGGGCTCGTGAGGACCACGTAAACACACAGACACAGTTCCCACACATACCTGGGAAGAAGCTCTTGTCTGGCCAGTTGCATGATGTTGACAGCAGCTCCTCCACTGTGTGTGGGTCCTCAGGTATAAAGAGGGCAGAAACGGAGTGCCAGTCCCAGCGCGGTGACGGGCACTAATGGAGACAGGTACATTTAGGCATTTTAGGTATAAAGGTACAAAACACCCTTCAGGTACCTTACCGAGTTCTCAAACAATAAAGATGGAAGGTGTCCCCCCCATGGACAAGTGAGGTGGAGGCAGGCGGGATCCCTAAGCCCACCTCTCACACCACAGGCTTTTGAAGACAAAAGGGAGTTATGGTCCTGCACATACAGGACCAGCTCGGATCAAGGGACGGGAGATAGTGGTTTAGAAGGTGAAAGAACCCTGAGGAGCTGGAGAGATGGCTCAGCACAAGACGCTCACCACTGGGGGCAGTTTGAATGACATGGCCCCAGAAGCCTCATGTGTTAGGAGGCCTGGCTTGCTGGAGGAAATGTATCACTGGGGAAGGGCACTGAGGTTTCAAAAGCCACAAGCCATTCCCACTTAAGTCTCCGCTTCCTGTTTGTGGCTCGCTCAGCAGCTGCTCCAGCACCATCCCAGCCTGCCAGCCAGTACCTGTCCAAGATCCTAACTGTCTTAGTTGGGGTTTTATTGCTGTGAAGAGACACCATGACCATAACCACTCTCATAAAGGCTCACATTTAATTGGGGCTGGCTTACAGTTTCAGAGGTTCAGTCCATTATCATTATGGTGGGTAGTGTGCAGGCAGACTTGATGCTGGAGGAGCTAACAGTTCTACTTTTTTTAAAAAATAAGATTTTATTTACTTATTTTATATATATGATGAGTACACTGTCACTGTCCTCAGACACACCAGAAAAAGGCATCAAATCTCATTACAGATGGTTGTGAACCTCCATGTGGTTGCTGGGAATTGAACTCAGGACCTCTGGAAGAGCAGTCAGTGCTCTAAACCTCTGAGCCATCTCTCCAGCCCCAAGTCCTACCCCTCAATCAGAAGGCAGCCAGGGAGACTGATTCCACACTGGGCAGAGCCTGAGCACTAGGCGACCTCAAAGCCCACCCACACAGCGATGCACTTCCTCCAATAAGGCCACGCCTCCTCCAATAGCGCCAGTCCCCAGGGCTAAGCATTCAAATACATGAAGCTGTGAGGGCCAAACCTATTCAAACCACCACAACAACTTACATCAGTTTTTGAATATTGTTAACGGACTCTACAGCTTGCCAAATATAAGTCAGACAAGGAACATTTCGTCCCTGTTTTGTGGTCTAAGCCAAGTCATAGCACCATGTTCTGGCCATCTGACTCACACAGGCGACATGAGTCACACTTACTTATTGGGTAAGTCCCCTCGCAGGTCCACTGCTGGTCACTCTGAGAAGAACATAACAGGGGCCATGAAACAGACGTCCCTGCAACCTAACAGGAGACGAAAATAAAAATCAATAAATACAAAGAAACAAGAGTCAGATATTAGTGACAGGCACAATTCCAAAAGAGCAAAGGAAGCCGGCCATTTTTCTAACCACATGTTGGGTCTCCCTACTTTGGGTAGGTTGGATTTCAAAAAGAGTTTGATGCTTTCCTGAGCTGAACACACGCACGCACACACGCACAGATTGTTAAGCTGTCTGCTCTTGAATGATGGCCCTAACAAATGAGCAGAAAAGGTCCTCTCTTGGTCTTCATATATAGACACAATTAATTTAAAGTCCTACTGACTCAATATCCTGAACAGGGGCTCCCTGCAGTTAGCCTTTTTTTTTATTTTATTAATTTTTTTTTTGGTTCTTTTTTTCGGAGCTGGGGACCGAACCCAGGGCCTTGCGCTTCCTAGGCAAGCGCTCTACCACTGAGCTAAATCCCCAACCCCCCTGCAGCTAGTCTTACAGAATGGGCAAGCACCAGGCTCAGTGAGCCTGTCTCAGAAGGTGAGAGGGGGTCCCCACACGCATGCACCTTGTCTATACACACAAACACACATCACGCACATGTACCACCTCTACACACATGTGCACACACACGCACCACCTCTATACATGTAACTCACAAACATCATGCACAGACACACACACCAGCCCTATACACACACACTCACACACATTGCACACACATCTCACTCACACATCACACACACCACACTCACACACATTGATACCCTCTTACACAAACACACAAATGAGATAGAGTGACTGTCACATGGGAGTTGATTTTACTCTATTTTAGACTGTTTGGACATTTCCATGGTGAAAAACAAAACTTAAAAAACCCACTATGAATACTGTGATAACAATTCCTGGGGCTTAAAACAGGTCAGGGGCCACAGAGCTGGCTTAGCAGGTAAGAACATTTGCCGCGGAGGACCAAGGTTCAGTTCCCAGCACCCACAAGGCAGCTCACAATTATCCCTAACTCCAGTTCCGGGGGATTCCATGCCCTCTTCTGAACTCTTCAATACCCAGACATACATGCAAGTAAAATACTCCCACACATCAATCTAAAAGTGAAAAACAAAGCAGGTCAGAGAGGGGCAGAGACGTGGCGCATCAGTTAAGAGCACATACTGCTCTGGGAGAAATGTGAGTTTGTTCTTAGCACACAGCTGGAACTCCAGCTGCAAAGGTCCCACACCGTGTGTGTGTGTGTGTGTGTGTGTGTGTGTGTGTGCGCGTGCGCGCGCGCGCGTGCATGAGTAGGTGTGGGTATATATGCACATATCCATAATTAAAAAATAAAGTCTTTCAAAAATTAAAAAGTTCTTAAACAATCAGAAAGAGTTGGAAAAACCAAGGTTGTGGTAGTGAACACTGAAATCTCAGTTCTTAGGTGGGGACTGCAGGAAGATCCTAGTGGGTTCTAGAGCAGCCAGGGCTACAGACTAATACCCTGTCTCATAGATAGATAGATAGATAGATAGATAGATAGATAGACAGACAGACAGACAGACAGACAGACACACACACACATTCGGGCACAATTAGCTATACCCACATAAAGAAAGGGTGGCGAACATCTACGGTCACATAATCACATGAACACGGCATGTACCAAGAAGTATACAAACAAAAATAGTAATATGTGGACTCAAGAATACCAAAATATCACATACAAACACACATATATAAACAGTACTCTAATTATATATATATGTATATATATGTATACATATATACACACATATATTGTGTATTATATTACGTTACATAATATGTAATATATTACATATATGTGTAATGTATATAATACATTCTATATATATATGTATATATGCACGCATGCATTTTACTTGTACTCTATAATTGATTCTAAAACCAAATATATATTATAGGTCCTCCTAATAGTCCCTCTTGCACAAGGGGAAACTGAGGCACAGATTCTTACTCAGAGGCAGAGTGTGAGAAAGATGAGGGAAGGTGGGCTTAGCATCAGGGATCCGAAGAGTTCACGCAAACGCTAGCAAGTCCAGATGTTCCTCTGGTGGAGCCCTGAGAATTGCTCAACTTTCCCCCAAATCAGAAGGCAGTAGCCGCCTTTGACCCGCAACATCAGCAACACTAGCTCAGTTGGTTGACCCGGAAGAGGTCCTCGTCCATCCGGGAACCAAGTCAGGGAAGTCAAAAGAGGTCGTGAGGTCCTCAAGTCCACCCTGACCCACTCACCTCCCTAACGAAACGCAGTCGCAGGACTCCGACCTCTATCGGAGAAATGCCCGGAAACGTCCTCCAGAACTACAACTCCCAGGATTCCTAGAGGGAGAAGCCCCTCAAAGTAGTCAAAAGAGTGCACAGGCGCCCCATGCCTGAGTAGCGTTTCCTAGATTCTTTGTATTCATTGTCTTTGTTTTCTAGCCTCCGAAATCCCACTAAACATGCGGATTATACTTCAGTTTTTCCCGTGGAGCTTTCCCATGGAAGCGTCTGGAATTCTCTGTAAGGCTCTTTCTCCACCAGCATACAATTTTCCTTCGAGTTAACAGGTGGAAGTTGGGCGTGTTAGGAACTTAAGTACTCCAGAGGCTGAGGAAAGAGTCCTTAGTTATTATTCTGTTTCTGTTAAGAGACACCGTGACCGGAGTTTTTTTGGGCAGGTGCTGAGCCGAGCGCCCGTCGCCATGCCTCGGAAAATTGAGGAAATCAAGGACTTTCTACTCACAGCCCGGCGGAAGGATGCCAAATCTGTCAAGATCAAGAAAAACAAGGATAATGTAAAGTTCAAGGTCCGCTGTAGCAGGTACCTCTACACCCTGGTTATCACAGACAAGGAGAAGGTGGAGAAGCTGAAGCAGTCCCTGCCCCCAGGTTTGGCAGTGAAGGAGCTGAAATGAACCAGACCTCTGCGTGTGACTATTAAAAAACCTGAAAAGTCAAAAAAAAAAAAAAAAAAAAAAAAAGAGACACCGTGACCAAAAAGAAAAGAAAGCCCTTAGCTGAGGGCTTGCTTACAGTTTTAGGGGCTCAGTCTATGATCATCGTGGCGGAAAGCAGACAAGGCATGGTGCTGGGGCAGAGCCGAGAGCCATACACCTGATCCGTAGGCAACGGACAGAGAGAGAAAGGCTGGGCCTGGAATGGGCTTTTTAAAAAAGACTTATTTAGGGGCTGGGATTTAGCCAGCGGTAGAGCGCCACCTAGGGAAGCGCAAGGCCCTGGGTTCGTCCTCAGCTCCTAAAAAAAAGAACCAAAAAAAAAAAAAAAAAAAGACTTATTTATTATATATAAGTACACTGTCACTGTCTTCAGACACACCAGAAGAGGGCATCAGATCTCATTACAGATGGTTGTGAGCCACCATGTGGTGGCTGCTGGGATATGAACTCAGGATCTCTGGAAGAGCAGCCAGTGATGTTAACCGCTGAGCCATCTCTCCAGCTCTTGGAGTGGTTTTTAACTCTCAAAGCCCACCCTTAGTGATACATTTCCTCCAACAGGGCCACACCTCCCAGTCCTTGTAATCCTCCGACAGTTCCACTCCTTGGTGACTAAGCACTAAAATACACGATGAGCCTATGGGAGCACTCTCATTCAAACCACCAGTTACATGTGCAGCACACGTCTCAGAAACACAAGAAACAAATTAGCCAGGTTGTGTCTGAATGAAGACCTGTAGAGCTCAACCTCAGTTCCCTTTTCTCATTTTTCTGCTTTACCAGCCATGGTTACTATTCTTGGTTATAAAATTGACTGCATTGGAATTGGTGAAAACCCAAAGTTGCTGGGTATACCCATGAGGAATTTTTTTCTTCTTTCTTTCTTCTTTCTTTCTTCTTTCTTTCTTCTTTCTTTCTTTCTTTCTTTCTTTCTTTCTTCCTTCCTTCCTTTCTTTCTTTCATTTTCTTTTCTTTTCTTTCTTTCTTCCTCTCCTTGTTTTTTGTTTGTTTTGTTTTGTTTTGTTTGTGGAGACAAGATTATTCTATATAGCCCTGGTTCTCCTGGAACTCACTGAAGACCAGGCTGGCCTGGAACTCAGAGATCCACCTGCCTCTGTCTCCAAAGTGTGGGATTAAAGGTATGTGCTACCACCATCTGGCTGGGTATTTTTTTTTAATTAAATCATTTGAAATATGAAATAAAAAATTTTGGTTTCTTTTGAGACTCAGTTGTGTCGTGTGATGGTTTCTGGAAGCTGTCTTGTGAGAGGATTTTTTTTGCTAAGGCAGACACATGAGAGGATGTTTTACTGAGAATAGGCACATGGTGTTTTTCTGGAAGCAGCCTGGAAAGGGGGCATGTGATGTTTTTGCTAGAGCAGACACTTGAGAGAACACGTGATGTTTGGAAAGGGTATAAATATAACCCAACAGACAATGGACTAGGCTGTGTGGTATTGGTACACCTTGCCACCCTTTGCTGGTTGTTGTTTGCATTGACTTCATAGACAGTAATGTCACCAAAGAACTTCTGGTGGTATCCAGTGGCTTCTTGCTGCTTCCTCAGACTCAGACCAATTGGCAGAGCCTTGTGGTTTCTGCTGGATTGACCTGCTGTTGCTGATTTGTGAGTGGTGTTTAGGAGCCGTGCCACGGCTGATTCACTAATGGTGTCTGCAAGTGGATTGAGCCGCCACTGCTGATTCCTGTGAGCTGAACTGCAGCTATCCTGACATTGAAGATTGGGATCGCCCCAAAGAACTGCTCCTAAACCGGTCCACATCCTCCTTTGCCCTATTAACCTTTCCTTTCTACTACCTCTGGTAGGGGATTGGGCTAGAAGGGAACTTAGAGCATTTTACAAACCTTATTAAAAGTGGATTTAAAAAAAAAAATCTAAGCCTACAGAAGTGGGAAGACCAACTTTTTTCTTTCTTCCCAGACAGGGTTTCTCTGTGTACCCCTGGCCATCCTGGGACTCACTCTGTAGACCAGGCTACGCAGAGATTTCCCCTGCCTCTGCCTCCCGAGTGCTGAGGTTAAAGGCTGAGAACAGTGGAGCAGCAGAAAGACCAACTTTTGAGGTGAGAAGAGCCACCCTTAACCCGGGCCACACCTTCTGCTGGCAGCCTGTATAAAGGACAGGGAAGAAGGAGGCTTTGGCTCTTTTTCTTGCCTTCTCTCACTCTCACTGGCCAGCCCATTCCTTCACTAGAATTGGAACCAACTTCTTCAGGTGTCTAGCACAAACTGAGACATTCAGCCTTGTAGGCCAAACAACCACTGAATCCTTGGACTTTATGCTGATAACCAACCATTGTTGGACTAGCCCGACCACAGCCTGTAAAATACACATAGATTCATTCTATAAGTTTTCTCTAGAGAACTCTGACTCATGCACACAATGTTGCGAAAGGAGAAAGAAATAACTATAAAGGAATGTGGGGCCTGAGAGACCCTCAGCAGTTAAAAGCTCCCGTACCTTTGGGGTTTGGGTCCAGGTACCCACATGGTACTCACATGGGGGCAGCTTACAACTGCCGTTAACTCCAGCACCAGAGATATGCTGCCCTCTTCTGGCCTCTAAGGCACAAGTGGCACGCACAGAGAAATATACCTACACATAAGTAAAAATACATTTTAAAATGTTCTGTGTAAACTAAAAGGCAAATAATTATAATAATAAGTGAGATAATGGAGCTGGACTGAGTATACAAAATTATAGAAGCCTGCATGGACTCATGCCCAAGAAGACTGCTGTATGGCTCGACTGCTCTCAATTCATGGCCCCTGGCCCCTGGATGGTTTTCACCACACACAGTATCCTGTGCTAAATCACATGACGCAAAACTTCTTGTCACCTCCAAAAGGTTGTAAGGGGTCAGATTCTGTGGATTTGGCTTTAAAAGACCCCTCGGTGCTTAGGAAGGTACCCTGAAGGGGTCTCTCCCTCTCATTAGAGTGGCTTCCAGGCTGGGGTCAGGGTAGTCCAGCAATGGCTGTCCACCAGTGGACAGTCCAAGAGCCCAGTCGTTGTTCAGGAGGCTGGATGTCTCAGCTCGTCCTCAGTATACACCAGAATCCCAAAGAAGCAGGGTCTAATGTCAGTGAAGGAATGGACTCCAGTGAGGGCAAACAGGCCAGCAGCAAAAGCTTTTCCCTTACCTGCCCTTTCCATCGGACTGCCATGAGAAGGCGTGGCCCAGATTCAGGGTGGGTCTCCCCCCTCGAATGATCTGTATTTAAGCAGGTCTTCCTAACTCGATCCCATTGACTAAGAAGCCCATAGCTGGGGCATCTACATTCCAGATGTAGTTAACCTGACAGCCAAGCACAGCCACCATAGCTTTACTATTTCTGTCTAATGCTCTCCCTCCTACCTCACGGTCCAGTCATGGCTTTGTGGTCCCCTCATTCTGATAAACCTCACACCTCAGGAGATTATGAATTAGGTCTCAGCTACCATGTAACAGGTAAGTGAACATAGTTATTGTTGAGGTCTGCCTCCCTAGCATAGCTGTAGCCATTTTGTTCCCTACCCACAATCTATGTCAAATTGTTGCTGTAACACGCCTGCCAGTCATTGACACAGAAAGACAACTTGATGCAGAGCAGGGTCATGCTGACCGCATACCCTGTGTTCTGTGTTATGAGGTTTGTCAATCTTAGGAAATCTCAGCCATAAGCTTCACTTAGAACCCATCAAATTTAAGGTCAATATGAACCGTTAGGTCTTAAATGGCTTGAGCCAGGGCTGACCACTGGGCAGCACTTCCAGCACCTGCGTATGAGCTCATTGTGGTCTTTGCAGTTTTATATTTATACGCTGGCCCTGAGAAATGTCCAGTGCTCAGCTTCAAGCCCTTGAGCATGAGCCATCACCCTGGTTGATCAGTCTTTCGGTGTGTGTTCAATAAACCATCTCTGTCTGACTGAGCTTGGTGTTCGTGTGGTTTGTGGAGTGACTCCTGAATCTTGAAGGTTATTAATGCATTATACAATGTTAGTACTAGTAATTAAAACTGAACTAAATGAATCTGAATTAGCAAGGCGGGCGGGGTTATATGGCAAGCTGCCACCCTTGCATGTGCTATAGCTTGTCAAATTGCTACTCGATGGATTGTGGCATGGAAAGACACACGTGTCTATGTTTCCGGCATCGTATACTCATGACTTGCTAAGATTTTTTTTTTTGTCTGTTTTGGCTTGCTAATAAAATCATTTAAAAATGGACTCAGCCTAGGAAGCGCCAAGGCCCTGGGTTCGGTCCCCAGCTCCGAAAAAAGGACCAAAAAAAAAAAAAAAAAAAAGGACTCAGAAGGAAGCCTGAGGACAGTGTTATTGGACTCAGAGAGACAACTGGGGCAGGGACAACGGGAATCGGGAATCGTGACGATTACCTGGAGATGAGGGAAAGAGAAGGTCACACTTTCTAGTGTAAGAGTCTGAGAAAGCCAGCAGGAGTTTGGCAAGCCTCTTTGTGGGAGGGGGTGGGAAGTGGGGGTGGGGTATATCAGAAAAGCTGAAAAGCCCTTAGGGTGTTTGGGAAAGCATGCGCATGCTTCAGCCGGAATTCGGAAGAAAAAGTTGTAAAGAAGGAAAAAAAGAAATGTTGGGATTTAGACCCGGGACAAGGAGCTGAGGCGCACCTGTTACACATTAAAGCGGACCTGGCTTCCAGGTTCTCCCAGCATCCCTCAGTCCCAACTCGGCATATCCGCCCTCTACCCTGGACTTTACAGCCCAGAGGCTGGGCTTCTCCCCTAGAAGCTCTACCCCATATAATCAGACATTTTTGGCGTCTCCCTCCCCTCCTCTCCCTCTCTCTGCCTTTTCTCTCTCCCCAGGTGCCCGCACTCTTTGTCTGTTTCCCTCCTCCCTCCCCACTGTCTCCCTTCCAGGCCCTCATTTCTAGGGACAGGGAAACGGTCCGGAGCCGCTTCCCAATAAACCTGCCTTTATAAACTCCCACCTTGGCTCAATTCGCCGGCGGAGAAATAACATCCGAGTTAGAGAAGCAGCAGGGCGGTGCTAGCGCGCTCTGCGAGTTGCACTGAGGGGAGGGGTCTCCAGGAAGGAAAAAGTATTAACTCAACAAAGAGCAATCACCGGGCAGGCAGGCAGGCACACACACTGCGGAGTTTGCAATATCCTGTCTCTACGCACAGCTACAGGGGGAAGTAGGTTTTCTTTAATGACCTCAACCAAATCCGGATACCTATAATTTCTACAGGACAATTTAAGTCGTCAGGAGCCGATTTGATGCTTCTATTTGTACTGTTGCCAGGGAAACGGGTGGAAAGGAGGGGGAGCGGTGCATCTTCAATAGCTTCCTAGCTGGCTCCTGTCTATCTAGCTGCGGGTTTCACCAGCGCCAATGTTCTCATCCGAGTCAGATGTCTGCGAAAAGCCTTGCCTGGGTCTTTATAGCCAGCCATTAGTTCTCTCAAGTGGATCGGAGGAGCGTGAGGCTCAGGCAAAGGTCTCCCCACCCCCCACGCATTGATGGTGTTCCCCAGCAGTAGGACATCTCTGGTGAGCAAAGGCTAAGTTGACAGTCACTACCCAAAGCCTTCGGTCTTCGCATTCAGAGAGCTTCTCACCTGTGTGGACTCTCTCATGTCTCACAAGGCTCGAACCTCATCTAAAGGCCTTTCTGTGTTCTTCACAGGCAAGAGCTTTCTCATGGGTGTGGTGTTTCCCTTGGTGAGCGAGATGACCAGTAAGACTGAAGCCTTTCCTGAGTTCCTTACACTGGTGTGGTTTCTCACCAGCGTGAGTTCTTCCACAGGGAACGAGACTTGATCTATAATCAAAGGTCTTCCCGCGGTCCTTACATGTATAGGGTTTCTCACCCATACAAAGTAACTGGCGTCATTTAAGGCAAAGATCGCTACCCAAGCCCCACCCAGTCTTGGCATTCATAGTTTTTCACTAGTGTGGATTTTCTGTGGTCTAACAAGTCTCGAACCATAACTAGAGGCCTTTTCCCGTTCCTTACACTCATAATGTTTCTTGCCAATATGGGTTTTTTTTTCCATATCGAACAAATTTGATCCACAATTAAAGACCTTCCCACATTCCTCAAATCCATTTATATTAAGGTTTTTTGTTGTTGTTGTTGTTGTTGTTTTGTTTTTGTTTTTGTTTTTTTGCCGCTGTGAACTTCAGGATGGCAAGTGGGTTGATGACGCCAACAGAAAGCCGTTCCACCCAGTCTCGAAATCAGAAGGTCTCTCGCTGGTATGGTTTTCCCAATGCTGTGAAAGTCGAGTGCTGTAATGGAAGCCTCTCCCACATTCTTTATACTGACGAGGGTCTCACCCGGATGAATTCCATGCTTATTTGGCAAGGTTTGAGGCCCCACAATAGGCCTCCCCAAGGTCCTTACACTCCTAAGGTTTTCTCAAATCAATATGAGTTTTCTGCTAATCAGAAGCAACCAAAGGCCTCTCCACACTCCATGTTCACGCTTCTTCACCAGTGTGAAATCACTGCCAAGCAGTAAGTCATAAGAGTTCTTCCCATGGTCCTTACTTTCAAAGCGTGTTTGGCCTATGAGTTCCCACGTGGTACACGTTTTGTGCCACAGCCACAGCCTTCCCACGCTCCTTATATACACAGAGGACGTCTCCCAGTCAAGGATTTACTGTGAGGTAAACGTATTCATTCCTGTACTCTTCTGGATTGGCCTTCGCTCGTCCCGCTACTTCTGAAAGTGGATGTCTCACGGTCAAGGGCTTCATTTTCTTTTTTTCCCCTTTGGATTTAGTTCAAAACTGTTCTTTCTGAAAATACACCTTTCGTCTCCTATCTTGACTCCAAATCGGAAAAGGGGAGAGGTAACAGTAAAAAGAGACAGGAGACGGAGTGATACTGGGAGTCAGTACTGATGAAGTAGGAGCTTGGTTAGGAGAATTACCAAACTCAATGTCGACAGCGAGGCTCTGGTCCACAAACCCGGATCTGCACTCACCGGTATGGGCCTGTGTGAGCTGAGTTAAACACTACGGCTAATGAAACCGTCAGTGAGTCAGGAGTGGGGAATCGGGATGTTTGCAGGAGGCACTGGCAGGCCCAGAGCCCAGTTCTCGCAGGCAGCTTAGCCCCCTAAATAACCACTCGCTGGTGTTTGCATCTGTGTGGGGCTTCTTTGCAACTGTTTGGTGAATGCCTTAGGAACATAACAGACGCTAGCTCTGCCAACCTGAAGGTTGACAACCTAATGTCATTTGATAGGATCTGAGGCCTGCAGCAGAAGTGTCCCTGGCTTACTGACACCTCCTACCCCCACCCCTCATGTTTCTGCCATTTGAAGTGTCCCGATTATGGTTCTCTTTATTCTGTGACTCTAATAACATGATGGAACTGTTATTCTGGATCTCGGTGACTACCATAAGCTGAGCATATGTCCCTGGACCATGGTCACTCATATTTGGCTCCAGAATAAACTCTCTCTTAATTCCCTTCCAGATAAAAGCTGAGGCGCACGCGTGTGTGTGTGTGTGTGTGTGTGTGTGTGTGTGTGTGTGTGTGTGCGTGTGTGGGTGTGCGTGTGCGTGAAATTCTAACTAGAGGGAGGCAGAGGTAAAGGACTGTGAATTTGTGGCTAGCCTGATCTACATAATGAGTTCCAGACTAGCCTTGGCTACAGATTAAGACCTTGTTTCAATAAGGAGGGTTGGGGGAGAAACCGTCAATGTTGATGGCTTTGCTTCTTCTTCTTCTTTTTTTTTTTTTTCTTTTGAAATGCAGAGTCTGGTAGTCCTACTGTGTAGCCAAGGATGTGTTTTTGTTTGAACTTCTGATCCTCCTGCCTCTGATTTCCAAGGGATGGGATTAAGGGGAGCATCATCGCACCCACATAGATTCTATGATCTTAATGTTCTGATCTGGAGTTTCATCCAAGATATATCAAGTGTGCCACAGTCTGTGCACACAGCCTTGGGATGGATAACTCCAGTTTCTTCAGGAGAAAAAGCCAGGTAGGTGTCCATGAACTGAAACCTTCAGGCCGAGGCCCTGGCCCCAACCCCAGCCTGGCCTTGACAAATGTGCCCCAGGCAAGGACACAGAGATATCGTCCCGAAAGCCTGTGATTTGTGAGCTTTGGGCATCTTTCAAGTTTCCTGTCTTCTGAGTTTCATAAGCCCCCTGGCTCCCTCCACAAGAGAAACCCACTTAAGAGGAAACAGCGATATGAGAGCCCCAAACCATAGAAAACCCGGCTTGGTGTCCCAAGAAATCAAGTCTGGCCACACACTTCCGAAATCAGACACACACACACACACACACACACACACACACACACACACACACACACAAATGGTGAAAAGCTAAAAACAAATTTGTTCAAGACAGCAGTGTCAGGAATGCAAAGGAGGATTGAATGTCCTCAGCTCAGCCATCGGGGATATGGACTGGAACAGGCCAGGTGAGGTGCCACACGCCTTTAATCTCAGAACATCAGAGTCACAGCCAGTTAGATCGAGGCTAGCCTGGTCCACTTAGTTACAGGCTACCCAGGGCTACATACTACATGAAAAAAAAAAAGTTGGAACAAGGGCCAAGAGGTTCACATAGTTAAGTGCTCTGGGTCAAACTGTGGCTTGCCTGGGCGTTACTTCTGTTCAGGTTCTGCAAGGCTCTCGGATCCTTGTTGTTTGAAGTGATTTGGTTCCCAAGAGATGACGGTTTCCTAGCGGTAACCTCATCATAGGGAGAGCTGCCTAGAAGACTCAGTGTTCCTGGTGGGTTTAAGGAGGTGACCGGAGCCTGCTGGACAGTATTCCAGAGGCCTCAACTGGGAGACTATAAAAGCAGGCAACAGTAATCTGTCGATGACAATGTCCATGAAAAAAATGTCAAAAAGACATCAGACTATCTCAGTGTCTTCGCCCTTGAAAGGTGAGTTATCGGTGTTCTACGAACACTCCAGGAACGATTAGCACGCCAACATCAGAGCAGAGCAAGACTTGGGCCCAGGAGACTCACGTCTAGTTCTGTCTGGGTTTTGTTACTTACGGGTTATCCGTGGGCCCACCTGAAAAGTCAGCATTGTTTGCAAAAGCAGCCTGTCCGTCATCTACTGCGGCTGATCCCTGGGTTAACCTAGATTTTCTAAGTTTTTTTTTTCCAACATGTAGTTTGTCTTTTTTTCAGTCTTTGTATGTGGTGTGGTGTGGTGTGGTGTACGTGTATCTTCAAGCCTGTGAGAACAGGAACATAATGCTGTGGCACCCATGTGTGGTGTGGTGTGTGTGTGTGTGTGTGTGTGTGTGTGTGTGTGTGTGTGTGTGTATGAATGTCATAGCATGCATGTAGGCCCAGGTTCTCTTTGCTGTTAGCCTCTGCTATTGAAATATTGTTCAGGGGTTGGGGATTTAGCTCAGTGGTAGAGCGCTTGCCTAGCAAGCACAAGGCCCTGGGTTCGGTCCCCGGCTCCGAAAGAAAAAAAAAAAAAGAAAAAAAAATATTGTTCAAAAACTCGTCCCTACCGTCCACCCACTCAAGGCCTAAACCTGGCTTTCAGCCTGTACAAATTAATTCTGTCAGCCTGTACAACTTAATTCTGACAGGACTCAAGTACTGGGAGGTTTGTTCAGGAACTCTGGAGCCATGAGATTAGATAGCTGTCCTCCAGGAAGGGGTGAGTTCCAAGAAAATGAGCTCCTCCGCCCTGCATCCAGAGCTCTGAGAAAAGCCACAAAGAACATCTGTGGGACCCCAGATATCTCTTCTGCCGCTCAAGACCTGCTTAAGTTTGAATAAGCGCGGGGACCAATCATGTATCGCCCCGCCATTCTTCGCTCCTTCTCAAAAACCCTATATATACTCTGTACTTTTTTGGTTCGGGGCCAATCCCTCTGCCTCCTGCGTGAGGTACGTATTGGTCCAGAGCTCTGCCCGAAATACAGCTTGTCGCCTTTGCATCGGTCACTCCCGGTCTCCTGTCATTCTTGGGTGTCGCGCCCTCCCGAGCTGAACCGAGCGGGGTAGAGGAATTCAGACTTAACACTATGCCAAAGCTAGCAGGCCCTGGAGCTTCAAGGAATTCTTCTGTCTCTGCCTCCCAGCTGGTCCTGGAAGCACTATGATCTGAGAAGCACTATGATCCAGGAAGCACTATGATCTGAGAAGCACTATGATCTAGGGAGCACTATGATCTAGGGAGCACTGTGATCCAGGGAGCACTATGATCTGAGAAGCACTATGATCTAGGGAGCACTGTGATCCAGGGAGCACTGTGATTATAGGTGTGCAGAATCATATCTGGCTTTATGTGGGCTCTGGGAATCCAAACTTTGTTCTCATCCTTGCAGACAAACCCTTTCCCCACAAAGCCCCAGTTTCTTCTAGTTCACTGATTCCCCAAAGCCCAGTGTGGCTTTTTCATAGGGAACCAGTGTTTCTCCACACAATGAGGTATCTCTGCTTCCATCTATAAGTCAGTCCACAGCACACACTGGCGACTCTGGTACTGCCTGGAGGACTCTGACGGTGTTGGCGAAACAATGCTCTCCAGATCTTTTTACTTGGTGGATACTCATCCCTCCCACGAACAGAAGCAATCCTGTGTGTGCTCTGATTTGAAGCAAAGATCGGGGGACTGGGGGTGAGGCTGAGCTGGTAAAGGGCTTGCCCTGCATGCAGAAAGCTCTGAGTTTGGTTCTGAACACATGCCTCAAGCCTGTGAGTGCAAGCCTGTGCTCCCAGTGAGTGCACGCCTGTGCTCCCAGTGAGTGCAAGCCTGTGCTCCCAGTGAGTGCACGCCTGTGCTCCCAGTGAGTGCAAGCCTGTGATCCTGAGTGCAAGCCTGTGCTCCCAGTGAGTGCATGCCTGCAAGCCTGTGATCCCAGTGAGTGCAAGCCTGTGCTCCCAGTGAGTGCAAGCCTGTGCTCCCAGTGAGTGCATGCCTGTGCTCCCAGTGAGTGCATGCCTGTGCTCCCAGTGAGTGCAAGTGCCCTGTGCTCCCAGTGAGTGCATGCCTGTGCTCCCAGTGAGTGCAAGCCTGTGCTCCCAGTGAGTGCAAGCCTGTGCTCCCAGTGAGTGCAAGCCTGTGCTCCCAGAACTCAGGAGGTTGAGCCAGGAAGCAGGTCATCCTCTGCTACACAGAGAGTTCGAGGCCAGCCTAGGATACTTGAGACTTTATCCCCAACATTTAAATAAACATATCTGCAGGAAGGAAACAACTATGGCCCCTTAGGGAACTCAAGCTCTTGTATGCAAATTCATCATTATCTTCCCGCATGCATATTCATGAAAGCAGCAGCCTCTCATTAGGGGTAATTTAGAACTCCAGTGGGTATTTGGCAGACTTCAAAATTCTAATGTTTTCCCGACTACAATGACAAAGAGAAAATTATTCCATGAGACTTTTAAAGCTGGCTCAGGATTTGCTGTGCTAACAGGGTCTGCACAGACCAGCAAGCGCTCACATTAATTTGAAAGGGGTTGTGGTGTACACCTTTAATCCCAATACTTAAGAGGCAGAGGCAGGTACGTCTCTGTTGAGTTTGAGGCCAGCCTGGTCTACGTGTTGAGTTCCAGGCAAACTAACGCTACATAAAGAGACCCTGTCTCAAAAACTGAACAGGATGGAGTTTGCATATCAGCCTGGCCTCCTGCTAAATGTAGCTCCCGCCTCTCATCTGAGAAGCTGCGGCAGACAGTCACAGAGATCCACGGCTGGTCAAAATGCAAGGTATGCAAGACCATGGCTGTTCATCTCCAAATGACGCGCACGTAAGGCTCTGGGAACATCACAGAAAAGAGGGCAGAAAGATTGTAAGAGTCGGAAGACAAGGACACCTGCTTCAGGAGTGTCTTTCAGACACACCAGGAAAGCCGCACCCTTGACTTAACTGCTTTGTTGCTTGAACAAGACTGGTCCAGTTCCTCCCATCCCCCACCCCTTCGCTCTCAAATCCAAGATGTCTCCTTTATTATTGTTATATATGTGCATACAAATACAACTGAGCTCATCAGTGTTGATCATTTATGAGTCTACGGCTGACCGTTTGGGATTGGGTAACCTATGGGGGCAGGGAGAGAAGGAGACCTCATCCCACGAGAAAACTGGGTCTCTTCCTCAACAGCCAATGACTGCCCGTGCCTCTTCATCTGGGGGCGGGGCCTTGTGGATTCTTGCTCATCCACAGCTGATGTGTCGGCGGCACAGGCCTGTAACTCTAGCTCTTCGGAAGTAAGAATGGGAGAACAAGGTGACCCTCGGCTATCAAGGCCATCTTAGGCTATGACCTGACACTCAAATGCATGCCACAGTGACACCACTAGGAAAAAAATAGCTTAACTCTAACTTAAAGTCACGGCCGGCTTTATCACGGACTGTGCCTTCAAGCTATGAGTCACACAAGCCCTTCCTCTCTAACCGTGCCCCTGTTAAGTAGTTTGTCCAAGCAACGATGAGAGTAGCTGGTACAGCTAGGGTTGACAAACTTTTACTTGTAAAGAGTCTTTAACTGCCTAAATTTGCTCTTTCACCAATCGAGAGGACATTATGCCTAAGCACACGCTCCCAGCAGGCCCTGGTACTCTCTTTACTGGGGTATGTCCACTGCACACAGCGATGAGTTTCGGAGAGACAGTTTCATACATGTGCGCCCTGTACTTTGACCACAGTGACCCCACCCTCTTTCCTTCCTATTCCTTCTCCAGTCTTACCTGCCAAGCTCCCATGCCCTATGATTACAAATGAGGAGTATTTGTGTCTCTGGCTTGTTTTGCTTGATTATGACCATCTCCAGTCACGTCGCTGCCACATTTTGTTTGCGCGGATGGGTAAAATCGTCCCCGTATATACCACATTTTAGTCATGCATTAGTCTGCCGAGGGACGTCTGGGCTCCTTCTGTAAGGTGGCTATACTGAGTAAAGCCACAGTCTGTGCAGATGTTTGGTACTACGTGGTTCTCTGGGTATGCACCCGGAAGTGGTATAGCCAGGCCATTGGACGGTTCTAGTTTTAGGCTTTGAAGAAACTTCTATATTGACTTCCACAGAGGCCGAACAAATTTACATCCCTACCAGTCATCATGTGCTTATGTTTCCTTCCCTCACGCCCCTGTATCCTATCCAGCATTTGTCTCATTGATAACCATCGCGCCTAGCATGAGATAGAACCCCTCTCTGATGGCTAAGGATTCTTACGATTTTTTTTTCGTGTTTACTGGCCATTTGTTCTTTTATAGTTTATTCATTTTAATTTTTGACATCGAGTCTCACTATGTTAGCCCTGGCCTGCCAGGAACTCACTCAGTAGACCAGGCTGGCTCCAACTCACAGAGATCGGCCTGCCTCTGCCTCCCGACTGCTGGGATTCAAGGCAAGCACCGTCACGCCCCGTTCTTCTCTTTTGATCATCTTTATTCTCAGAGGTAAAGGCCATCAAGTCCCACGTACCCTGTAGCTGCTGCTGGAGTCAGCCGGGTGCAAGGGGCAGCTTCTCCATTGGGGGTGCCGCAGCCAGCGGGTCACTGGCAGAAGGCCATGGCTTGTAGGTTCAGGAAGCTGACTTGCATCTTGACTTCCAATTCGAGGCTCTGCCAGGTCTTGAAGAAGTCCTCGAAGGTGATGCCCTCGTATGGCTCGTCCCCATTCAGAGGCTGGTCGGATGCCCTGGACGCCTCCATCAAGGCGACCCGCGCGATGGAGTTGGCGACGGAGCGCACAGTGGCTGTCTCCGTCTGCGGGTTCGCCGACAGCAGGTCCTCCACAACCCGGCGGTACTCCTGCAGGGTGATGATCCCATCGCCGTCCTGGTCATACATGTTGAAGAGGAACTGCATCTTCTCTTTGCGGTACTGCTCTGCCTCCTCTTTATTAGGCCGGGGCTCCAGCGGCCGGAAGTAGGAGATGATGGTTAGGAAGTCCTGGAAGGTGATCTCCTCCGCCAGCCCGCTGGTCCCTTTGCCCAGGTTCCGGTTGTCGAAGAAGGCACGGACGATCCTGGAGCGGATCGGGTTGAACTCCAGGTCCAGGACGTTGTCGAAGTTCTCGGGTCGGAGGGTGGGCTGGTCCCCGCTCAGCAGCCGGAACCTCTGGTGCAACTGCTTGATCTGGTCCCAGCTGAAGTCGCACTTCTTCATGAACGCCTCCTGGATGTGCGCCCACCATAAGTCGGTCCTGCTTTCGCGCTCCCACTCCTCCCTGGACGAATGTGAGACACCCATGGTGCCCAGTGAGCTCCAGACGACCTCAGGCGCTCAGTGAAAGGGCCTGGGCTCCCTGGACGGTCTCACCCTGCTGCCATTCTGATTTGTTAGGTCATCAAAACAACCTCTGTAAGGGCAGGCCCGTCACAATCCCTAAAGACTTTTTCCTCCCAAAATTCAGTGAAATGAAGTAGATTATCATATATATTATGTATGTGTTGTATATTACACAGTGCACATTATGGATTATAGATTACATATTATATATTATGAATTACATGTGACATAATGTTATGTATCATATATTTATTATATATTTTATACGTTATATATATATATATATATATATATATATATATATATATATAAAGAGAGGAGAGAGCACACTTTGGTTTTCCTAGGCCCACCCTGGGAAAGCACAAAAATGTGTGTCTTTGTCTTATAAAAGATGCTAAAATGGCCAGTGATCCAGCACTTGGGAGGGAGGGGGCAGGAGAACCTCTGTGAGTTTGAGGACAACCTGGTCTGCACAGCTGAGTTCCAAGTCATTCAAGGGAAGGAAGGAAGAAGGGGGGGGGGAGGGAGGAGGAGGAGGGGGGGGGAGTGAAGGGAAGAGAAGGCTGGAAGAGGAGAGAAAAGCTCACCAAGATGCCAAGCCTTTATCTCCTAAAGGAGCAGACAGGTTCAGCCTTCTTGGGAAAGACTGACCCCCCCCAGCGAGCTCTCTCCACTTACTCCATTCAAACACCCTACAAGGTTAATTGGGGCTGGGAAGGTTTCAGCTACCAATGTTGTCTTGCCCTTGCCACCCTTGAGAGCAGATAACCCAGGCAAATCTCAGTCCCTTTTCACCACGGCTAGCCACAGTCAAAGGCATGGACTCCAGGTTTGCCGGGAGCATCTTAGAACCGAGATGTGCACAGCTGCAAGCTCTCATGGGGTACCAAGGGCAGCTTTTCCCGGGAGACAACTCTTCAAGGTTCAAACTGTCTCAAAATAATTTCCCAGCCTCTACTCACTAACCCGAACACAGTGAAGGCTTTGCTGGGACGTTTCACTCAAAGGCAGACACAGGTACACATTCACTATGCATTTCGCTTGAAGCCAGACAAACGGCTTCACCATTACATACTACTACACGGGAAAGGAGGAGTTTATTCTGCTTATACTTCCCTCCATATCACAGCCCATCGGCAGTCTCTCACACTAGGACCTAAACTACAGTGCCTGTACATGACGCCCATTTGGAGCTCTGCCTTCTGGGCATGACGTAGGACCCCAGCACCCCAGAAACTGCATGGTGGTGCATGCCTGTAATCCAGGGTAGAAAGAATTATGAGTGCAAAGCCATTCTTGGCTACCTAGTGTTTTCAAGACCAATTTGGGATACATGAGATACTGGGGTTTTTTTTTTTTTGTTTGTTTGTTTCTTTCTTTCTTTTTTTCGGAGCTGGGGACCGACCCCAGGGCCTTGCGCTTCCTAGGCAAGCGCTCTACCACTGAGCTAAATCCCCAACCCCGAGATACTGTTATTAAAAAATAAAATAAGGGTTGGGGATTTAGCTCAGTGGTAGAGCGCTTGCCTAGCAAGTGCAAGGCCCAGGATTCGGTCCCCAGCTCCAAAAAAATAAAATAAAATAAAATAAATGGTCTGTGTGTGATTCCTTCACTAAACTGGCTAATCCGGATGCCTGACTTATAATTTATTGTGGCCACCTTCCAGTAGGTGGCGATAAAGTGCCTTGTGTTCAACACAGAGGAAGCTGGCTTTCTGCTTCCACTTCAAAAGGAGTCAGCTTTTGGCGACTAAAGGCCTCTTTCCTACACTGTCCGAAAACACCCCGACTTCTTCACAAGAAATGCTTTCCCAACAGTCCCGGGGGTCCTTCCCCAAATCCTTAGTGGTGTCTGACATAAACTATGTTTGATATTTCTTTTGCTTTAAGATTCTTTTTGAGACAGGGTTTCTCTGTGTGTAGCCCTATCTGTCCTGTAGACCAGGCTGGCCTCCAACCCACAGAGATCCACCTGCTTCTGCCTCCCCAGTCCTGGGATTAAAGGTGTGCCACAGCCGTGCCTATCTCTTGTATTCCTTCCTTTTACATATGGGTTTATATCTGTGTGTGTCACATGTACAGTTTCCAAAGAGGCCTGAAGAAGGTTTAGGCTCCACTGAAGCTGGCGTCACGGGTGATGGTGATGGGGGTGCTGGGAACCAAATCAGGTCCTCTAGAAGAGTGAGCAGCCCACGTTCTAAGCATGGATCCACCTCTCTAGCCTTGGTATTTTATACGGGTTTGTAAAACTAGCTACTAATTTATTTTTATGTTTATGTGTGTCCTTTAAAAAGTTAGCTACTTGGGGTTGGGGATTTAGCTCAGTGGTAGAGTGCTTGCCTAGCAAGGGCAAGGCCCTGGGTTCGGTCCCCAGCTCCGAAAAAAAAGAAAAGAAAAAAAAACTAGCTACTTATTTTCATATTTGTGTGTTCAGCCTGCATGTATGTCTATGCACATGCCTGCCTGGTACCCACAGAGGCCAGGAGAAGGCATTAGATCCACTGAACTGGAGTTACAGACAGTTGTGAGTCGCCATGGGGTTGCTGAGAACAGAACTGGGACCTCTGGGAGAGCAGCCAGTGCTCTCAACCCCTGAGCTGCATCCCCAGCCCCACTGGCTTTGCTGTGAGACTGGGTTTCACGTAACTCAGAGGACTCCTGATCCTCCTACCTCCACCTCCTGAGAACTGGGGTTGGAGACATGGCACCACCACACCCAGCACGCTGGGTAATTGTTCCCTACACCAGACCGGAAATTTAAAGCCTTTTTGCTTGGCGCAAATCACCGCACGTTAATGAACGTGCAAATTCTTTAAGAATGACAAAACGTGTGAGTGGGTGGAAAGTGCAGGGTACAGTATGTGGGCCAGTCAGCAGTGTTGTGATGGCTGCGGATGTTTCCACAGCATGAAAATAAACTCTTACTATAACCCCGTGACCCGTTACCTGGATATTTAAGTTGTTAAAATTCTGAGATAAATACCAACTCTACTTCACACCTGTCAAGATGTTGCCAAGTCAGGTGTGGCACGGCCCAGTGATCTCAACACTCTGGAGGCAGAGACAGTAGGGGTCAAGAGTTCAAGACCAGCCTCAACTATATAGGGAGACTGGGGCTAGCCTGGACCATATGAGATCCTGTTCCAAACCCCACCTCCTCAACTCCATCCATAAAAAAGATGAAAAGTTAACAGGGTGAGAATATGAGAAGTTGTTGCAGCAGCAAGTGACAGTCTCCAGAGCTGTCTCATTTCTTTGCATTTATCTTTAGTCTGGGAGGTGCATGTGCGTGTGTGTGTGTGTGTGTGTGTGTGTGTGTGTGTGTGTGTGTGTGTGTGTGGTCGGGGGTATGAACACAGGTTACACTCAGAATAGATTTGTTTGTTTTATTGTAGCCATGCTGGCCTGATACTCACTATGTAGACCAAGGCTGGCCTCAAACTCACTGAGCTCTACCTGATACCACCCAAGTGCTGGCGTTAAAAGCATACACCACCACACCAGGCGTATTGTTGTTTTGTGTGTTTTGTTTGTACACCATGTGCATGCAGTACCCACAGAAGCCAGAAGAGGGAGTCGGATTCCCTGGACTGTAAGGACGCATGGCTGTGAGCTGTCATGTGGATGCTGGGAATGGAAACCCACTCTGGAAAAGTAGCCAGTACAGTTAGCCGCTGAACCATCTCTCCAGCTCCATTCAAAAAAAAAAAAAAAAAGCGGGGTTGGGGATTTAGCTCAGCAGTAGAGCGCTTGCCTAGCGAGCACAAGGCCCTGGGTTCGGTCCCCAGCTCCAAAAAAAAAAAAGCCCAAAAGGTAAAGATTGAGTAGAGGATGGGGGTGGATGCTGTGATTTGACACCAAGATCTTTCCAGGTGATCTAAGTCAGTGATACAAGTCTGTCATCCCAGCATTTGGAAGTCTGGGGCTTAGGTGTTCATGAGACAGAAGTCAACCTGGGCAAATTTCAGGCCAGCCTGGACTACAAGATGAGATTCTTTCTCAAAAGAAAGAAAGAAAGAAAGAAAGAAAGAAAGAAAGAAAGAAAGAAAGAAAGAAAGAAAGAAAGAAAGAAAGAAAGAAAGAAAGAAAGGAAGGAAGGAAGGAAGAAAGAAAAAAGAGAAAAGGAAGGAAGAAAGGAAAAGAAAGAAAAAGAAGGAAAAAGATCTGAGGACTGGGGAGACAGCTTAAGTCAGATTGTTAACCCTTAAGTACATTTATTTATTATGGTAAAGAGGATGATGGTGGTGAACACTTATAAGCCCTTCACAGGGGAGGGGCAGGCTCGCTCCCGGACTCACTAACCAGTCAGCCGGACCAAGGGCTCCAGATTCAGGGAGAGTCTGTCTTTGGGGGGGGGGTTGTTTTTGTTGGTTTCACATTTGTTTTATTTTATTCTTTTACATTTATTTGTTGTGCAGGCAGTCAGGAGGGAGCCAGTTCTTTCCTTCCATCCTGTCACGTCTGGGGAAGGGAGTCAGGTCATCAGGCTTGGTGACGGTTTTACCTGATGATCTCACCAGCCTGAGAGAGTCCGTCTGCATTAGAAAACAAGGTACGTGAGCCAAGCGAGGTGGCAGAGGCAGGGCCAGTCTACAGAGCGAGTTCTAGGCCAGCCCGGTCCACATAGTGAAATCCTCTCTCAGCAATCAAACGAATCAGGGTGTACGGTGCCTGAAAAGGAAAGACACCAGCAGGTAACCCCTGGGTTCTGTGCACACACAGGCATGCACACTTTTCAGAAAGAAAGACTCTCTTAGTTGAGGATGTCAGAGCCCTCGGATGTAGTTCCATCAAATGAGGGTCTACAGGTCTCACGGGAGAGTCCCTTGAGATACACCGAACCTTGTGTTAAAACTAAGTCACACTTTGACTTTACCCTTATTCAGTGCAGTTTCTACTCTTCCCTCCTGAAGGTGTTGGTTCCAGGGCCTTGCCCATTCATCAACTACCTCAGAGTCTACTTCCCAGGACTGCCTGCCCTGCCACAGCGTAGATGGTATCTCTATGTGTGGCTGTAACAAAACACTTGAGGCTGAGCACCTTACATAGAAGAAAGGTTTAGTTGTACAAAATGTCCTATAATCCCTGCCCCCAGCAATCCCATCTGTGTCACAGGACGATGGAGAAGCAGAAGCATGTGGGATAACCTTCCATAATACTGTCATACTCTCATGAGAAATAAACCAGTAACACAGGACCTGACTCACCCTGAGCAACAGTGTGAGTCCATTCACCAGGGTGGAATCCCCACGACGTAAGTTGTTTCCACCTGCCCTGCCTCTTGGGATTTATATCATTTCAGCAGTGCCACGCCTTAAGCAAGCCTCACTTGGGCAAATACACATCCAGCCTATAGCAAACAAATGCCACTGACCCCACATTGTCCAAAGAGGAGAAGGTAAAGTTTGCACTTGTAATAATGTACAACACTACAAACAAAGACATTTTGTTGTATATTCAAGAGAATTCCGAGGGGGCCCCCAGTAGACATATATGTACCCATGTTCATCCATGACAGCTTTCCTTGCTAGAACTGGCATATAGAAACAGTTCACGTGTCCTTGGATGGATGGATGGATGGATGGATGGATGGATGGATGGATGGATGGATGGGCAAAGAAAATGTGGTATGCCCATACAATGGAATATTATTCAGTCTCTAAAAAGGAGAAAGCCAGGTCTGATGGTAATCCTCGGGAGGCAAGAGGGTCATGGGTTCTGAGATCTTGTATCAAAACACAAAGTGTGTGAGTCTCACAATTCCGCCTCCCGTGAGGCTTGCAGTGGAATCCTGGCCACAAGAATTAAGTAGAATGCCGCCTGACAAGTGCTTCCTGTTTCCGGTCTTCTCCCAGATCTCAGGTGTCGGAAGCTTCTTCTTCAGGTCCCTATCAACTGATATTGACAGTGGAGTGTTTGAGAATAATGAGGTTGAGATGAGGTCACCAGGATGGGTCCCCGTGATGGTATCAGTGATTTTCTAAAGAAAAACAGGGCTGGGGATGTAGCTGAATTGGTGAGTGCTGGGCTGGCATGCATCACACCCTGGGTTCGACCCTCAACCCTGCATAAGGCAGGTATGGTTCAAGGTCAACCTCAGCCACATAGCAGATTTGAAGCCAGCCTGGGCTATAGAAGATCTCAAGAAAATAAACAAAAACAAAAACAAACAAACAAAAAACAGGGTCTAGAGAGATGGCTCAGTAGTTTAGAGCACTTACTACTCTTGCAGAAAACCCAGGTTCTGTTCCCAGCACCCACAGGATGGCTCACAACCCTTTGTAACTCTGGTTCCAGAGGACCCAACGCTGTCTTCTGGCCCCTGAGGCCCCACATATGCACATGTGGTGAACATAATTCTTTCAGGCAAATACTTGTATTATATACATATATATGTATAGACATATAGACATATAAACGTACAAACATATATACAAAAACATATATTTATACACACATACAATATATGTAATATATGTGACAGTGTGTGTGTGTGTGTGTGTGTGTGTGTGTGTGTGTGTGTGTGTGTGTGTAGATGGCTCATCAGGTTAAGGGCTTGCTGTGCAAGCGTGAAGACCAAAGATCAACTCCCAGACACCTTCATAAAAAGCTGGACACAGTAGCCCGACACCATAGTGGGATGTGGTATCGAGTGAGATCCTGTAATTCAGCCTTGGGAACGTGGAGACAGGAGGATCCCGGAAGAAGGAACAGTGAGAGAGCCCATCTCAAAGTTGTAAGATGAGGAACAGGGAGATGACTCAGTCAGTAAACACACTTGACAGACAAGACTGGTGAGCTGGGTTCAATACCAGACTCCGTAGAGAGGGAGAAAGAGATAGCGAACAGTAACTGGCCCACACATGCGCAGTGGCATGGATGCCGCAACTGACTCACACATGCGCAGTAGCATGGATGCTGCTCCTGACTTTCACACATGCGCAGTGGCACAGATGTGCCCACATGCATCACACATGCACACACTAATGAGAATAAGATGGAGAACAGTGACTGAGACAGTGTCCACCTCTGGCTTCTGCATGTATGCACACATGTGTGTGCTTGCACCCACATACATGCCAACATGTATATGTGCATAACATACACAAATAAAAGTAAAAATAAAAGGAGAGAGCCATCTTACTTGTCTCACCACATGCTTCATTCACCATGTTAAGACACATTGAGAGGGAGAGGGATCCCACCAAGCCCTGTTCTTAGATTTCCCCAGGCTCCAAAATCACCAGCTAACGTAACCTCTGTGCTTTATAAAGAATCCAGTCTGTGACCAAAGCACCAGGGCCTTGGGGGAGCGAGGGCGAAAGAAGCAGAATTTGCCTAATGGGCCTGGAGTCCCCCCTTTGCAAGACGGAGGCTTCCAAACACTGTTGGTTTGTACAACAGTGTGAACATATGTACACCACTGCACTAAATTTTAAAAAATTAAAATCTGCTCCGAGGAGGAAATATTGATGCGCCAAGCCGAGTGTGTGAAAATAACAAAAGAAAATATTGGCGTACAATATACATAACTTGGTTTCCGATGAGACATCAAGCCGAGTCCTCGAAAACTAATCTCCCGGCAGATGACACATGGGAACAGAGATTGACCGGTGAAATGACACGTGACTTGGGGCTAATTTTTGAAAACTCATTACAGTTACCACACGCTGACTTAATGGCGTCATTTGAAATAAGGAATACTAAATATTGTGCAGTTATATACGGGTCACAAAGACTTTTTGGTTAATGGGTCATTTAAAAACCATTGCTTGGAGCCTATCGTTGTGGCGTGCACCTTTAATCGTAGCGCTCAGGAGGCAGAGGCAGGTGGATCTCTGTGAGTTCGAGACCACTCAGGGCTAAATTGTGAGACCAAAGTAAATTTTTAAAAAATTGCTTGGGTGGGGGTGACAAAATGACTCAGTGGGTGAAGGAGCTTGCTGCCAAATCTAATGACCTGACTTCCATCCCCAAAACCCACATGGCAGAAAGGATCAATTCCCTCAAGATATTCTCTGGGGCTAGAGAGATGGCTCAGCAGTTAAGAACACTGACTACTCTTCCAGAGGTCCTGAGTTCAATTCCCAGCAACCACATGGTGGCTCACAACCATCTGTAATGCCCTCTTCTGGTGCGTCCGAAGACACCTACAGTGTACTCATAACATAAATAATATCTTTTAAAAAATATATCCTCTGGCTTCCACAGTCGTCATGCAAGTGTGAGCATATATATATATATATATAATGATTAATGATTAAATTAATGATTTAAACAAAAAAATAAATGGAGATCATTGTTTGTTAGGTGTCATGATGTGTGTAAGCCCAGTTCTGGGAATGGTGAAGCAGAGGTAAGCCTGAAGGAAGCCTGGGACTCCAGAGTTAACACTGTGTCTCTAGCAAGATGGTTCAATGGGTAGTGCTTGCTATGCAAACATGGAGACTGGAGTTCAAAACCACAGGACCCATAGAAAGTTAGGCATGAAGCACACATCCATCAGTAGTTGCAGAACTCCAGTGGTGAGATGGGAGCTGGAGACCAACAGGACCTCTGGCCACCTCACCTGGCACACCCAACAACCTATGGCCACCTCACCTGGCACACCCAACAACGAGCATCGGAGGAAAGACTGTGAGACAGAGTGGGAGACGAGGATGGATGGGCAAAATTGTCCTCTGACCAAAACCATTGCTAGATTTCCAAGATGTGCCTACGTCTATGCATCAACACTGTGTGTGTGTGTGTGTGTGTGTGTGTGCGCGCGCGCGCGCGCGAGTGTATGTGTGTGTGTGTGTGCGCGCGCGCGTGTGTATTAGGGGTGGGGGGGAGGTTTCTGGCTCGTGAACAAACTGCAAAGCTGGAAACAGATGGTAGATATTACGATATCGGGTAAACAGCTTACAGAAATTAAATCTGAGAATATTAGTCGGGAGAACAGACATTTGAAAATGTGTATGGAGCGTGGTCGCCTTCCCGGGGATTACGTCATTAAAGAAAACCCACTCTCGCTCTCCCAGAAGCTATCAAACGCTAACAGCTCCTCTGCGGGGGCTGAGGCTCTGTGCCCATCTCTCCCTTTCCGTGCTGAGATTTTTGTCTGCCTTGAGCTTGCTGTCGCACCACTGTGAGTTCGTACATGCCCCACTGCGTCAGGAAAACGCGGTTTCCTTGGTGATGCCCGCTCTCTCCGGCTCTTATGTTCTTCTGTCCTCTTCTGCGGAGACCCGTGAACTGTTGGAGGAGGCGATGCGATTCAGATGTCCCGGGTAGGGCTGAGCACCCTACAGTTTCATTCTCTGCACATTGACCAGTTGTGGGTGGATTTGGAATCAGAGTCAACACTGGGTGTCTTCCTCAGTTGCTCTTCTTCTTTCTTCTTCTTCTTTCTTCTTCTTCTTCTTCTTCTTCTTCTTCTTCTTCTTCTTCTTCTTCTTCTTCTTCTTCTTCTTCTTCTTCTTCTTCTTCTTCTTCTTCTTCTCCTCCTCCTCCTCCTCCTCCTCCTCCTCCTCCTCCTTCTCCTTCCTCCTCCTCCTTCTCCTCCTTCTCCTTCCGCCTCCTCCTTCTCCTCCTTCTCCTTCCTCCTTCTCCTCCTCCTTCTCCTCCTCCTCTTCCTCCTCCTCCTCCTCTTCTTCCTCTTCCTCTTCCTCTTCTTCTTCTTCTTCTTCTTCTTCTTCTTCTTCTTCTTCTTCTTCTTCTTCTTCTTCTTCTTCTTCTATGATTTTTTTTTGAGACAGAGTTTCTCTGTGTAGCCCTGGCTGTCCTGGAACTCACTCTGTAGACCAGTCTGGATTCAAACTCACAAAGATCTACCTACCTTTACCTCCTAAGTCCTAGGATTAAAACTGTGTACCACCATTGCCTGGCTTCCACACAGCTTTAATGCTTCTTGTGTTTACTAATATACATACTTATGCAGCAGGATGTCGTGGCAGTGCTGTGTTGAGGTCAGGTCAGAGGACAGTCTGGGAGTTGGTTCTCCTTCCATCTGGGCTCCAGGGGTCGGATTCACTGCAATTTGTTGTCCTTTCTGTCTCGTGACGTGAGCCTTGGCCATTAGGTTTATTTTGGTTTTGACCGGCAGGCTCCTAAACGTTTCATTTAATGCTAGGAGTGTGGGTGGGGCTCTCACCTCTCCAGAGGGCTACAGGGAGGGTGGTGAACTCCCTAGGAATCCCAACAGCACACTTTGGAATCACTGCGGCCCGTAATCATTGCCTCACATAATGGGGAACTCCACATGTGACACCTCAACATCTTCACAAGTACCTGAGGCTATCAGTCAAGAACACTCACAAAATAACACACACACACACACACACACACACACACTATCACATAACACACACAAGATCACATACACACATACAATATCACACACACACAAGGTCATACACAATATCTTTCATGCACACAAGATCACACACACATGATCACATACACACATGAGATTTCACACACATAACATCACATATACATGCACAAGATCAGTACACAATATCATACGCATGATCACATACCCACATACACAATACCATATACACACATACATAAGATCACATACATACACATGCAAGATCTCACACACATGCAATATCACATGCAATATCAATACACACACAAAATCACACACAATATCTTGCACACACACAAGATCACACATGCATAAGATCACACAACACAGGATCTCCCCCTCCCCCTCTCCTGCCTCTCCCTTTCTCCCTCCCCCGCTCTAAACTTCCATCCTTCAATTCTGCTGCCTTCCACAGTAAGTGCAAAACCTGCACTTCCAAGCTAGATTCCACCCTTAGAGGGCCCAGACTCCATCCACCCTACCTGGCAGGGACCAGAGAAGCAGGATGATCAACATGGATGCCAAGCAGGTTCTGGGAAGTGAGGCCTTATGGGAGGGGCAGAAGCCCGATGATAGGTGAGCAGAGAGCCCGGGTCACAGGACTGCCCATAAGGGCTCCGTGTCTCCCTCAGGAAAACGTGCACCTGCTGTGGGCCTGGTGCTTCAAGCCTGTAATCCTAGCACTTGGGAGGTGAAGGCAGGAGTTCAAAGTCATCCTTGGCTACATCGGGAGTTGGCGGCCAGCTTCAACTGCATGGGAACACCCCGAAACAGGGCTGAGGAGAGAGCCCATCCATAAAGTGCTTACCACACCAGCATGAAGACCTGAGCTAAATCTTCAGAACCTCTGTAAAAAGGGTGCTGAGTATACTGTGCACATCCCAGTGCTAGAAAGCTGGAGACAGGAGGATGCCTGAGACTGCCTGGCCAAGCAGCCTAGACATGTTGATCTCCTCATATATGAACATATGTGTGTGCACACCTCCCCTGAGATCATGTACACAAATGTGCCCACACATGCACACACACATACCATACACTAACACATACTACACATACATTATGTACACACACACACACACACACACACACAGTAAATAAATGTAATAAAAGCTGTTGACTCGACATGGTTGTGCACACCCATAATGCTACCATTCTGGAAGCAGAGGCTGGTGGATCTCTGTAAGTTCCAGGCCAGCCTGGTTCGCACATGAAGTTCCAGATCTCCCTGGGGATACATAGTTTCCTGGTTCTTAAAAAAAAAAGAAAAGAAAAAAAATGAACAAAGAAACAAACTGCTTTTGTGTTGCTTCATTTTTTGACACAAAAGGGGAATATTTTTCAATACTATTGCCTTAAATTAGAATCAGCCTCAGCTCTTTTAAAACAAAGGGTAGGCGGTGGGAAGTGTTTAATCTAGAAGGTGGCAGTGGAAGGCTGTTCCAAGGAATCTGCCATACACGGAGTTTTCCTGAGACTTCAAGAAGAAGAAGAAGAAGAAGAAGAAGAAGAAGAAGAAGAAGAAGAAGAAGAAGAGGAGGAGGAGGAGGAGGAGGAGGAGGAGGAGGAGGAGGAGGGAGGAGGAGGGGAGGGAGGGGAGGGGGGAGGAGGGGGGAGGGGAGGGGGGAGGAGGAGGGGGAGGAGGAGGGGAGGAGGAGGAGGAAGAAGGAGTTTTCTCTCTCCCATCGGGCCAATTGTGCCTGCTCATTGTGGATTGTCGACATCAGGATCCTACCCTGCCGTGGAGATTGGCAGATAAGGGTGCTATCGCCCGTGACTGTATTTCAAAGACACAGCTCAATGGGAGGTGGAAGACGGGGCAGGGAAAAGGAAATTCTTAGCCTGAAAATTAGACTGAGGCCAATAGAAGACTCGTCTTCCCTCCAAAGGGGCTGGGAAAGAAACTGAAATTACAAGGCTTTTGTAGGGCCACGGAGATGACTCAGTTAAGCGCTCATTACTGCTCTTACAGAAAGCTCGAGTTCGATTCCCAGCTCCAACAACTGTTAACTCCAGCTCCAGGGGATCTAGCGCCCTCTTTTGGCCCTGCACACATATGTCTTCTGATCACACATAAATAAAAATAAACTTTAAAAAAATACAAGGTCAGGCCTGAAGAGATGGCTCGGTGGTTAAGAGCACTGCTGCTCTTCCAGAGGACGAGGGTTCGATTCCCAGCACCACACATGGTGACTGACTAATGTCTGTGGCTACAGTTCCAGGGAACCTCCTGATGTCTTCTCTGCTCTCTGCAGACACTGCATGCACACAGTCAGGGAAACACCCATCCACATTAGATAGGTAGGTAGATAGAGTTCACACTTTCACAGCAGATGATTTATTGATTTGTCCACGTGTTCAGCCCTATGCTTTTTGTTTTTGTTTTGAGACGGTCTCCTGTAGCACAGGCTGGCTTCGAACCCCCTTTGTTGCCAGCAGGACCTTAAATTCTGACTCTCTTGCCTCCACCCAGTACTGGGATAATGGGCTGGGCTGCCATGCCCAGCTCCCCTCTAACTCTGTCTCCAATGGCCCTGGAAGAGACAAAGGCGTCAGAACTGACAGAAATGGTGTGGATCAAATCATTCCCCACCCCCGCCCTTGCCTCAATCACTAATTCAGGAATTTTCTCAAACTGCCTTCTCGCTATCAAATCTCCATCGGTTTTAATTATAGGTATTGTGGAAGCAGGCGGCTCTCCGTTCATCTAATAAGGGTTTATCAACACCATCTGTGGGCGCATCCTGTCTATTAGGGTGCCTCTCTTCCCCTCTGAGTTTGTCTGTGTGTCTTCATTTACATCTGTCCACACAGGATTGTGTCTTCCTTGTATCTCTTTTCAACTACAAAAAAAGAAAAATAAAAAACCAACAACTTATTCAGTGTCTTCAGTGTCTGTGTGTGCGTGTGTGCGTGTGTGCACGCACAAGCGCACGTGCACCCACTGAGCCATCTTGATCATTCTGCATTTATGTTTTTAAAGATTTATTAATTTTATTTCTGAGTGCACTGTCACTGTCTTCAGACACACCAGAAGAGGGCATCCGATCCCATTATAGATGGTTGTGAGCCACCATGTGATTGCTGGGAATTGAACTCAGGACCTCTGGAAGAGCAGTCAGTGCTCTTAACCCCTGAGCCATCTCTCCAGCCCCCGCCCTCTTTTTTTTAAAGACAAGATCTCTTGTATCCCAGACTGGCCTCAGAACCATCTTGTCCAGTTTTATGCAGTGCTAGAGCTCGAACCCAGGACCAACTGAGCTACCCTCCCAACCTTTCTTTTAAAATTCTGCTTGTTTTTGTTCGTTTTGAGAAAGGGTCTCATATGGCTCAGGTCTCAAACTCACTAAGTAGCAAGGACAATCTTGAATATCTGATCCTCCTGTCTGCCTCCAAGCACTGGGGCGACAGGCCTGAACACCTGGTTTATGCAGCCCAGGGGACAGGACCCAGGGCTATATGTATGCTAGGCAAGTTCTCTACCAACCGAACCAAACCCAACCTGTCCTTCTGCATCTTGTGGGTGATCGTCTTTTATTTCTCTCCCCCTCTTGCTGGTCATTCATTCATTCGTTCTTCATTCATTCACTCACTCATTCATTCATTCACTCATTCATTCACTCATTCATTCAATCATTCATTCATTCATTCATTGCCACAGACATTCCTGGAGGCTGCAGAGGCATCCCCAACCCAGCAGGAGAGAGAAACAGCCACCCATCCTATACGATCAGAAATGGCAGGGAGAGAGGGTGACAGGGAGATGCTGGGGGCTGAAGAGAAGAAACGGAGTCAGTAGATGGGGTCAGAGACTCTGGAGAGAGGATGTCTGGGTGTCTCGTCGGGACATTCAGCCTCAGGGATTACAAGCCTGTGTCTGCGTGGGTGTTGAGTGCTGGAGTGGGGTATGGGGAAGGAGCAGGATTCGGGGCACCAACCACAGACTGTCACAGAATGTAGAAAGGACGATGATACCAACAGACCTTCGAAATACATATTGCCCCCAAAGTCAAAGCCCCAGGCCCCTAACGCCTTCCTCAGGACCCAGGAGCCTGAATCCCCACCCCTATTATTCAGCAGCCCCACCATGATTA